>NC_053022.1:463725835-463807529 GCF_003073215.2 Triticum urartu
CTTTCGTAGTTCTCTTTCTTCTGTGTTGAGTCATAGGAACCACCGTAATGTTAAGTGGGGTCCAAGAGAACCAGTCAGAATGACTGAAGTGATGCTTAAACAAAACCTATGTCTTCGAGTGAAGACTTTGAGAGCGAATCTTGTCCAGAGTCGGGCAAGTCAGCTTTGCTTGAAGCCCAAGTAAAGTTGCCGTGTGAGTTTGAAATCTGACCGTTGGAACACGTGTCAGTTCCTTAGTGACCCAGGGTCATTTCGGACAAATCAGGTCGGGTTGCCAAGTGGCTATAAATAGCCCACCCCCTACAACCATAAACGGTTGGCTGCTCAGATTCAGAGTACGGCTTTTGTCGTTTGAGAGCAACCCACCTCGAAGCCTTTGAGAGAGAATTCCTTGCGAGGATAAAGCCCTAACCACCCAGAGCCAAAGAGAATTAGGCATCACTTAAGTCTTCTTGTCTATGTGATCTGAAGACTTATTACACTTGAGGACTGTGCATCCTCCAGCCGGTTAGGCGTCGCGTTCTGAGCATCCAAGAGACATTGTGGATTGCCGGTGAACGAAGTTTGTGAAGGTTTGGGAGTCTACCTTGAAGACTTACCAGAGTGATTTGGCGAGGTCTGTGTGACCTTAGCTCAAGGGGAATACGGTGAGGACTGGGTGTCCTGAGCTGCGTGTTCAGGACTGGGTGTCCGGGACTGTGTGTCCTAAGGTTTAAATACCTAGCCGCCCTAACCAGACGTACAGTTGTCACAGCAACTGGAACTGGTCCAACAAATCATTGTCTTCAGCGAGTCACTGGTTTCATCTTCCCTTCCCTTTACTTACTGTTACTCCTTGTGAAGTCATTGTATGTTCGCACTATCTTTTGTCTTCACTGAGTGACTGCGTGTTCTGTGTGGCTTCACAATATCTTCCTACCTGATCCTTACTACATTGCTGCTATTAGTCATTGTGCTTTCACTCTATTGAATACTTGACTATGGCTTGCCTAGTGTAGTCTACCTTCCGCTGCAGGGTAATAGGTTTATTTCTATCGTTTGTCTTCATAACTTCCACGTTTTGAAGACTTTCATAAAAATCGCCTATTCACCCCCCCTCTAGTCGATATAACGCACTTTCACCAATGCCCAACCACTACAGAAGATAGAGAGAAAATGAAAGATGTTCCCTATGCTTCAGCCATAGGCTCTATCATGTATGCAATGCTGTGTACCAGACCTGATGTGTGCCTTGCTATTAGTTTAGCAGGGAGGTACCAAAGTAATCCAGGAGTGGATCACTGGACAGCGGTCAAGAACATCCTGAAATACCTGAAAAGGACGAAGGATATGTTTCTCGTTTATGGAGGTGACAAAGAGCTCGTCGTAAATGGTTACGTTGATGCAAGTTTTGACACTGATCCGGACGATTCTAAATTGCAAACCGGATACGTATTTTTATTAAACGGTGGAGCTGTCAGTTGGTGCAGTTCTAAACAAAGCATCGTAGCGGGATCTACATGTGAAGCGGAGTACATAGTTGCTTCGAAAGTAGCAAATGAAGGAGTCTGGATGAAAGAGTTCATATCCGATCTAGGTGTCATACCTAGTGCATCGGGTCCAATGAAAATCTTTTGTGACAATACTGGTGCAATTGCTTTAGCAAAGGAATCCAGATTTCACAAGAGAACCAAGCACATCAAGAGACGCTTCAACTCCATCCGGGATCAAGTCCAGGTGGGAGACATAGAGATTTGCAAGATACATACGGATCTGAATGTTACAGACCCGTTGATTAAGCCTCTTCCACGAGCAAAACATGATCAGCACCAAGACTCCATGGGTGTTAGAATCATTACCGTGTAATCTAGATTATTGACTCTAGTGCAAGTGGGATACTAAAGGAAATATGCCCTAGAGGCAATAATAAAGTTATTATTTATTTACTTTTATCATGATAAATGTTTATTATTCATGCTAGAATTGTATTAACCGGAAACATGATACATGTGTGAATACATAGACAAACAGAGCGCCACTAGTATGCCTCTACTTGACTGGCTCATTAATCAAAGATGGTTATGTTTCCTAGCCATAGACAAAGAGTTGTCATTTGATTAACGGGATCACATCATTAGGAGAATGATGTGATTGACTTGACCCATTCCGTTAGCTTAGCACTTGATCGTTTAAGTTTGTTGCTATTGCTTTCTTCATGACTTATGCATGTTCCTATGACTATGAGATTATGCAACTCACGTTTACCGGAGGAACACTTTGTGTGCTACCAAACGTCACAACGTAACTGGGTGATTATAAAGGTGCTCTACAGGTGTATCCGAAGGTACTTGTTGGGTTGGCGTATTTCGAGATTAGGATTTGTCACTCCGATTGTCGGAGAGGTATCTCTGGGCCCACTCGGTAATACACATCACTTAAGCCTTGCAAGCATTGCAACTAATGAGTTAGTTGTGGGATGATGTATTACGGAACGAGTAAAGAGACTTGCCGGTAACGAGATTGAACTAGGTATTGAGATACCGACGATCAAATCTCGGGCAAGTAACATACCGATGACAAAAGGAACAATGTATGTTGTTATGCGGTTTGACCGATAAAGATCTTCGTAGAATATGTAGGAGCCAATGTGAGCATCCAGGTTCCGCTATTGGTTATTGACCAGAGACGTGTCTCGGTCATGTCTACATAGTTCTCGAACCCGTAGGGTCCGCACGCTTAAAGTTCGATGACGGTTATATTATGAGTTTATGGTTTTTGATGTACCGAAGGTAGTTCGGAGTCCCGTATATGATCACGGACATGATGAGGAGTCTCGAAATGTTCAAGATGTAAAGATCGATATATTGGACGACTATATTTGGATACCGGAATGGTTCCGGGTAAGATCGGGATAATACCGAAGCACCGGGAGGTTATCGGAACCCCCCGGGAGGTATATGGGCCTTAATGGGCTTTAGTGGAAAGGAGCAAGGGAGGACCCCCCAAGCCCAATCCGAATTGGGAAGGGGGCCGCCCACCTTTCCTTCCTCCCTCCTTCCTCTTCCTTCCCTCTCCTTCTCCAAATAGGAAAAGGAGGAGTCCTACTCCCGGTGGGAGTAGGACTCCCCCCTTGGGCGCGCCTCCTCCCCTTGGCCGGCCCTCTCCTCCCCTCATTTATATACGGAGGAGAGGGGCACCCCATAGACACAACAACTGATCTCTTGGATCTTTTAGCCGTGTGTGGTGCCTCTCTCCACCATAGTCCACCTCGATAATATTGTAGGCAGTGCTTAGTCAAAGCTCTGCGACAGTAGAACATCATTATTGTCACCACGCCGTCGTGCTGATGAAACTCTCCCTCAAAGCTCGGCTGGATCGGAGTTCGAGGGATGTCATCGAGTTGAACATGTGCAGAACTCGGAGGTGCCGTGCGTTCGGTACTTGATCGGTCGGATCGTGAAGACGTACGACCACATCAACCGCGTGTGCTAACACTTTCGCTTTCGGTCTACGAGGGTACGTGGACACACTCTCCCCTCTCGTTGTTATGTATCACCATGATCTTGCGTGTGCGTAGGAATTTTTTTGAAATTACTACGTTCCCCAACACCCGGAACTTCCAACCACGTTAGGAACCCTACCGAGGGGTCTGACAGTATTTTGCACCGTCAGAAAGGTTGGAGGAAAAAAAGGCATGCAACCTTTTTCATCCCCCGTGGCTTATAAAGATGTGCACAGAGCATGAAATGGAAACATGGTCCTCGGAAGTAGGGCGACGTGTGGATCCTTGGCATGGGAGGCGAGATGAAATTACTGTTACAAATTAACTGGGTCGCGACTCGCTGGGGGAGGTTTTCTGTGATCCCGCAAGACCGGGTCCGACCCTCTTGATGGGTCGTCGTCATGGCCTTCCCGTCAAGGATTCGGCTCAAAAGCAAGAATGGAAGCCGCGAGAGACGGGGATGGCCGCTCATTGCGACGCGAGATGGAGGCCGAAAGACCTCGGGCAGCAGAAGTGTTGCCCACAAGCTACAAGGCCTGGGGCCATGAAGATGTGCCGTTGTCGTCACCTTTAAGGCACAATCTGTGGGAGGCCATGAAATCCACTAGCTCGAAAGCTTCAAGAAGCCAAACCAGGAAAGACGGAATGCATCTGTCACTAGAACCAAAAGAGTCCACCTGGGTTTCATCCCCAAAGAACATGAGACTCCAAAATCCAGTCACGCTCGAGGGCTACTGACGATGCAATACACCAGGGGATGGCCCATCGACCGATGAGCACAATGTTGGGTTGGCCTCAAGATCCAGGAGGCAGCCTGGCTCCAGGAAGCAGTCCAGGGGACCTAGCACAGGGCAAAAGAAGCATCTTGAAGAGTTGGAGTACACGCAAAGGAACCCTCGGTACAATGTTGTTTAGTGAGTCTGTAAACCCTAATTCTCGCTCCCTTTATAAGGCGAGGTTAGGGGTAGTTTTCAGCCATCTACTCCGTAGACATACTCTTGGTAGCTATATTCATCATCCCCTTTGTAACCCCCTAGCACGAGGTGCTCCACTATTAATACACATCCGAAACACGACGTATGGTATTACCTCACCGTTAGGGCCTGAACCTAGGTAACTCCTTGTGCAAACTCCCTTCTGTCACTTGCGAACGCGTTCACCACATGTAAGTTTTTCGTACCGTGAATGACCACCTTATCTCGGAAATCAAAAGCCACTTGTTATGTAAGATTACTGATACGTCCCCGTCATATCTATAATTTTTTATTGTTACATGCCAATATTATACAACTTTCATATACTTTTGGAAACTTTTTATACTATTTTTTGGGACTAACATATTGATCCAGTGCCTAGTGCCAGTCCTTGTTTGTTGCATGTTTTTTGTTTCGTAGTAAATCCATATCAAACGGAGTCCAAATGGGATAAAAACTGACGGAGATTTTTTTTGGAATATATGTGATTTTTGGGAAGAAGAATCAACGCGAGACGATGCCCGAGGGGGCACGAGGCAGGGGGGCGCGCCCCAGGGGGTCAGGCGCGCCCTGGGCCCTTGTGGCCACCCCTTAAGGCTGTTGATGCCCTTCTTTCGCTGCAATAAAGCTAATATCCGGATAGAGATCGTGTTAAAATTTGAACCCAATCGGAGTTACGGATCTTCGGGAATTTAAGAAACGGTGAAAGGGCAGAATCAGAGAACGCAGAAACAGAGAGAGGCAAAGAGACAGATCCAATCTCGGAGGGACTCTCGCCCCTCCCATGCCATGGAGACCAAGGACCAGAGGGGAAACCCTTCTCCCATCTAGGGAGGAGGTCAAGGAAGAAGAATAAGGAGGGGGGCTCTCTCCCCCTCGCTTCCGGTGGCACCGGAGTGCCACCGGGGGCCATCATCATCACCTCAATTTTCACCAACAACTTCACCGCCATCATCACCAACTCTTCACCCTCTATGCAGCGGTGTAACCCCTCTTTTACCCGTTGTAATATCTACTTTAACATGGTGCTCAACGCTATATATTATTTCCCAATGATGTATGGCTATCCTATGATGTTTGAGTAGATTCGTTTTGTCCTATGGGTTAATTGATGATCGTGATTGGTTTGAGTTGCATGTTTTATTATTGGTGATGTCCTATGGTGCTCTCCGTGTCGCGCAAGCGTGAGGGATTCCCGCTGTAGGTTTTTGCAATATGTTCATGATTTGCTTATGGTGGGTGGCGTGAGTGACAGAAGCACAGACCCGAGTAAGTAGGTTGTTTGCGTATGGGATAAAGAGGACTTGATACTTTAATGCTATGGTTGGGTTTTACCTTAATGATCTTTAGTAGTTGCGGATGCTTGCTAGAGTTCCAATCATAAGCGCATATGATCCAAGAAGAGAAAGTATGTTAGCTTATGCCTCTCCCTCATATAAAATTGCAATAATGATTACCGGTCTAGTTATCGATTGCCTAGGGACAAATAACTTTCTCGTAACAAAAAGCTCTTTACTAAAACTAACTTAGTTGTATCTTCATCTAAACAGCCCCTACTTTTTATTTACGCGCAGTTTATTATCTTGCAAACCTATCCAACAACACCTACAAAGTACTTCTAGTTTCATACTTGTTCTAGGTAAAGCGAACGTCAAGCCTGCGTAGAGTTGTATCGGTGGTCGATAGAACTTGAGGGAATATTTGCTCCACCTTTAGCTCCTTGTTGGGTTCGACACTCTTACTTATCGAAAACTGTTGCGATCCCCTATACTTGTGGGTTATCAAGACCTTTTTCTGGCGTCGTTGCGGGGGAGTCATAGCGTGGGGTGAATATTCTTGTGTGTGCTTGTTTGCTTTATCACTAAGTAATTTTTATTTGCTGTTCTTAGTTGTTTTCTATCTTTAGTTATGGGTAGGAAACGCAAAATACAAAAAAAATTAGTTGTACCTACTAAACCAATGGTTGAAGAACCACTCAAAATCTATCACACTCCTGAAGCTTATTACTTGGACCATCTTCGATCCCTATGTGCTCGTGCTGAAACCCCAACTAGCTTAGTTGAGGGCAAATCCTTAGATGAGCATGCTTGTTATGTGCGACACCGTATATCTGAAAAAGGGAAACGTTTACTGGATCAAATTCATCATTTGCAATGCTATGCTTGGAATTTATGTGAAATATATGATGTTACTTGTTGTTCTGAAGACCGTAAGAAACACCTTCCCTACCAATGTTTGTTTAGTGATAATGGAATCGTATCTTCTTATGCTAAGGGTGTTTATAATTACTATGATGTTCAACAAATTGAAGAATTTGTTGCTTTTAAGGGTGCTTATGAAATTGCTTCTTTGATTGAAATGTATGATGCTACTCTTTACAAATCTGAAAATTTTACCATACTTGAATATTGTTATGAGAATTATGCTTCTAATGCCTATGTTAAACCATATATCGAGGTCTCCTCCGCTGTCCAAGAAGAGACTAATATTTTGCAGGAGTCTATGGAAGAAGAAATTTATGAAATTATGAGCTCATTGGATGAAAAAGATGATGAGGAGAGCGAAGAACAAATGGAGGAAGAGCGGATTAGCACCCGTGCCCACCTTCTAATGAGAGTAACTCTTCAACTCATACATTGTTTAATTTCCCTTCGTGCTTACCGAAGGATGATTGTTATGATTCCGTTGATTCTCTTGAAATATCCCTTTTTGATAATGCTTGCTATGCTTGTGGCCAAGACGCCAATATGAATTATGCTTATGGAGATGAACTTGCTATAGTTCCTTATGTTAAACATGAAATTGTCGCTATTGCACCCACACACAATAGTCCTATTATCTTTTTGAATTCTCCAAACTACACTATATCGGAGAAGTTTGCTCTTATTAAGGATTATGTTGATGGGTTGCATTTTACCGTTGCACATGATGATTTTGATGAATGTAATATGCATGTGCTTGCTGATCCTACTTGCAATTATTATTAGAGATTAACTACATCTCCACCTCTCTATGTTTCCAACACGATAAAATTGCAAGAAACTGTTTATACTATGCATTGGCCTTTACTATGTGTGCATGAATTGTTCTTTTATGACATGCCGATGCATAGGAAGAGAGTTAGACTTCGTTGTTGCATGATATATGTTACTTTGTGCTCACTACTAAATGCCAAATCATTGCTAATTCAAATTGGCTTTGATATACCTTGGGATCCGGGTGGATCCATTACTTGAGCACTATATGCCTAGCTTAATGGCTTTAAAGAAAGCGATGCCAGGGAGACAACCCGGAATTTTAGAGAGTCATTTACTTCTGTTGAGTGCTTTTATATAGTTTAAAAACAAAAAAATAAAGAGGGGAACCTAAAACTTTTTCAAAAAGAAAAGCGAAAGTGAGAAAGACGATCATTGTTAAAATGGGAACTAGCCTTGAACTTCATGCCCATGGAAACTTTGTGAATCTTGATTACAGAAACTTTTCAACAAAAATAAGTATCCCCTTGTACAATTCCTTTGTATTATAAAAATAATGTGCCAAAGTTTGCCTTTAGGATGTTTACATTGCTTGTTGGTTTGTGCGGTGCAGAACAGAACCTTTGGCTGTAGTGCGTGATTTTACCTTTTTTGCTGGAACGTCAAACGGTTCTGAAACTTTTTGCAATGTATTTATATACAAATTTTTTATTTTTCCTAATTTTTTCAGAATTTTTGGAGTACCAGAGGTATGGTGAATGTTCAGATTACTACAGACTATCCTGTTTAAGACAGATTCTGTTTTTGATGCATAATTTGCTTGTTTTGATGAAACTATCGATTTCTATCAGTGTATTAAGCCTTTTAAAAGTTATATTGAAGCAGCTACAATGCAAAAAACAAAATATGAATTGGTTTTCAACAGTACTCAGAGTAGTGATTTGCTTTATTATACTAATGGATCTTACCGAGTTTTCTGTTGAGTTTTGTGTGGATAAAGTGTTCGGAGATCGAGGAGGTCTCGATGTGAGAAGAAGGAGGAGAGGCAAGAGCTCAAGCTTGGGGATGCCCAAGGCACCCCAAGTAAATATTCAAGGAGACTCAAGCGTTTAAGCTTGGGGATGCCCCGGAAGGCATCCCATCTTTCTTCAATAAGTATCGGTATGTTTTCGGATTCGTTTCGTTCATGCGATATGTGCAAATCTTGGAGCGTCTTTTGCATTTAGTTTTCATTTTTCTTTTATGCACCATGCTGGTATGAGATAGTCCATGGTTGATTTATAGAGTGCTTATTGCACTTCACTTATATCTTTTGAGTATGGCTTTATAGAATGCTTCATGTGCTTCACTTATATCTATTGAAGTTTGGATTGCTTGTTTCTCTTCACATAGAAAACCGCCATTTGTAGAATGCTCTTTTGCTTCACTTATATTTGTTAGAGCATGGGCATATCTTTTGTAGAAAGAATTAAACTCTCTTGCTTCACTTATATCTATTTAGAGAGATGACGGGAATTGGTCATTCACATGGTTAGTCATAAAATCCTACATAAAACTTGTAGATCACTGAATATGATATGTTTGATTCCTTGCAATAGTTTTGTAATATAAAGATGGTGATATTAGAGTCATGCTAGTGGGTAGTTGTGGATTGTAGAAATACTTGTGTTGAAGTTTGTGATTCCCGTAGCATGCATGTATGGTGAACCGTTATGTGATGAAGTCGGAGCATGAGGTATTTATTGATTGTCTTCCTTATGAGTGGCGCTCGGGGATGAGTGATGGTCTTTTCCTACCAATCTATCCTCCTAGGAGCATGCGCGTAGTACTTTTGTTTCGATGACTAATAGATTTTTGCAATAAGTATGTGAATTCTTTATGACTAATGTTGAGTCCATGGATTATACGCACTCTCACCCTTCCATCATTGCTAGCCTCTTCGGTACCATTAATTGCCCTTTCTCACCTCAAGAGTTGGTGCAAACTTCGCTGGTGCATCCAAACCCCGTGATATGATACGCTCTATCACACATAAGCCTCCTTATATCTTCCTCAAAACAGTCACCATACCTACCTATCATGGCATTTTCATAGCCATTCCGAGATATATTGCCATGCAACTTCCATCATCATCATATACATGACTTGAGCATTCATTGTTATATTGCTTTGCATGATCGTAAGATAGCTAGCATGATGTTTTCATGGCTTGTCCGTTTTTTGATGGCATTGCTATGCTAGATCATTGCACATCCCGGTACACCGCCGGAGGCATTCATATAGAGTCATATCTTTGTTCTAGTATCGAGTTGTAATATTGAGTTGTAAGTAAATAAAATTGTGATGATCATCATTATTAGAACATTGTCCCATGTGAGGTTATAAAAATAAAAGAGGCCAAAGAATCCCCCAAAAAAGAGGCCAAAGAAGCCCACCAAAAAAAGAAATAAAAATAAAAAAATGAGAGAAAAGAGAGAAGGGGCAATGTTACTATCCTTTTACCACACTTGTGCTTCAGAGTGACACCATGTTCTTCATTTAGAGAGTCTCTTGAGTTATCACTTTCATATACTAGTTGGAATTTTCATTATAGAACTTGGCTTGTATATTCCAACGATGGGCTTCCTCAAGTGCCCTAGGTCTTCATGAACAAGCAAGTTGGATGCATACCCACTTAGTTTCAGTTTGAGCTTTCATACACTTATAGCTCTAGTGCATCTGTTGCATGGCAATCCCTACTCTTCGCATTGACATCAATTGATGGGAATCTCCATAGCCCGTTGGTTAGCCGCGTTGATGTGAGACTTTCTCCTTTTTGTCTTCTCCACACAACCTCCACCATCATATTCTATTCCACCTATAGTGCTATGTCCATGGCTCACGCTCATGTATTGCGTGAAAGTTGAAAAGGTTTGAGAACATCAAAAGTATGAAACAATTGCTTGGCTTGTCATCGGGGTTGTGCATGATTTGAATACTTTGTGTGGTAAAGATGGAGCATAGCCAGAGCATATGATTTTGTAGGGATAACTTTTTTGGCCTTGTTATTTTGAAAAGACATGATTGCTTTATTAGTATGCTTGAAGTATTATTGTCTTAATGTCAAATGATAGACTATTGCCTTGAATCACTCGTGTCTTAATATTCATGCCATGATTAGATTACATGATCAAGATTATGCTAGGTAGCATTCCACATCAAAAATTATCTTTTTTATCATTTACCTACTCGAGGATGAGCAGGAATTAAGCTTGGGGATGCTGATACGTCTCCGTCGTATCTATAATTTTTTACTGTTCCATGCCAATATTATACAACTTTCATATACGTTTAGAAACTTTTTATACTATTTTTTGGGACTAACATATTGATCCAGTGCCCAGTGACAGTTCTTGTTTGTTGCATATTTTTTTGTTTCGCAGTAAATCCATATCAAACGGAGTCCAAACGGGATAAAAATTGACGGAGATTTTTTTGAATATATGTGATTTTTGGGAAGAAGAATCAACGTGAGACGATGCCCAAGGGGGCCACGAGGCAGGGGGGCGCTCCCCACGGGGTCAGGCGCGCCCTGGGCCCTTGTGGCCATCCCGTAAGGCGGTTGATGCCCTTCTTTCGCCGCAAGAAAGCTAATATCCAGATAGAGACCGTGTTAAAATTTCAACCCAAATCGGAGTTACGGATCTCCGGGAATTTAAGAAACGGTGAAAGGACAGAATCAGAGAACGCAGAAACAAAGAGAGGCAGAGAGACAGATCCAATCTCGGAGGGGCTCTCGCCCCTCCCATGCCATGGAGACCAAGGACCAGAGGGGAAACCCTTCTCCCATCTAGGAAGGAGGTCAAGGAAGAAGAAGAAGGAGGGGGGCTCTCTCCCCCTCGCTTCCGGTGGCACCGGAGTGCCACCGGGGGCCATCATCATCACCGCAATCTTCACCAACAACTTCACCGCCATCATCACCAACTCTTCCCCCCTCTATGCAGCGGTGTAACCCCTCTTTTACCCGCTGTAATATCTACTTTAACATGATGCTCAACGCTATATATTATTTCCCAATGATGTATGGCTATCCTATGATGTTTGAGTAGATTCGTTTTGTCCTATGGGTTAATTGATGATCGTGATTGGTTTGAGTTGCATGTTTTATTATTGGTGTTGTCCTATGGTGCTCTCCGTGACGCGCAAGCGTGAGGGATTCCCGCTGTAGGGTTTGCAATATGTTCATGATTTGCTTATGGTGGGTGGCGTGAGTGACAGAAGCACAACCCCGAGTAAGTAGGTTGTTTGCGTATGGGATAAAGAGGACTTGATACTTTAATGCTATGGTTGGGTTTTACCTTAATGGTCTTTAGTAGTTGCGGATGCTTGCTAGAGTTCCAATCATAAGTGCATATGATCCAAGAAGAGAAAGTATGTTAGCTTATGTCTCTCCCTCAAATAAAATTGCAATAATGATTACCGGTCTAGTTATCGATTACCTAGGGACAAATAACTTTCTCGTAACAAAAAGCTCTTTACTAAAACTAACTTAGGTGTGTCTTCATCCAAACAGCCCCTACTTTTTATTTACGTGCACTTTATTATCTTGCAAACCTATCCAACAACACCTACAAAGTACTTCTAGTTTCATACTTGTTTTAGGTAAAGCGAACGTCAAGCCTGCATAGAGTTGTATCGGTGGTCGATAGAACTTGAGGTAATATTTGCTCTACCTTTAGCTCCTCGTTGGGTTCGACACTCTTACTTATCGAAAACTGTTGCGATCCTCTATACTTGTGGGTTATCAATTACTTGTGAACATAATTGGGTTACAAACTGTTTGGCTGGCCATGGAAGAATGGAGGGTAGGACTCACTCTGTGCATTTTGAAACCGAACCGAAAAACCATGCCGAAAATAAACCAAACCGAACCAATTTTATAGATTTTATGGTTTCTGGTTTTGGTATGGTATGTACTTTTCATACCGTTTTGAATTTTGGTTTTTATGGTATATACCGAAAAACCGAATGGTTAACCGAATAAAATCAAAGTAAAAATAAATTAATATTTCTTGAGGCAAACAACCATACAAGTTGTCATTTTTCTTATAGATGAGTCAAATTCACTACCAAGCACGTACATTTTTCTTGTAACATAGTCATTTTTCTCTTTAAAAAATGCTAAGCACGTTATACTAACCAATGGATGAATCCATTCATGCATATATAATATATATATATAGTTATATAGAATTTGTGTAAAATTGTATGTCTTTTGAGTCATAAATTTGTAAATTGTTATGACGTCATTTTCAAATTCGTGTCAACTTTGGTTATTATGGTATATACCGAAACTATACCGAAATAATTTGATATATACCGAAACCGAATAGTATTTACTGAAGTATTAATACCGTACAGACCGAAAAACTGTATAAACCGAACCATGTAAACTGAATAAACCGAAAGCAAGTGAGGTAGGACTGCTTGTTGGCTATGTGAAATTCCTGTGTGTACCGAGCTACTAGTTCCAGCTGATTGTAACTCTGTTTCTGCGGAAAAAATAATTGTGCTGACTACAGTATAGTAAAATTTACAGAAAGAGAAAAGAAAGCGAGAAAGATAAGGTTTGGGCCACCCAGCCATAATCCCTCTCCCTCGCTGCACACAGTGGGCACCCGAGCTCCGCTCAGCTCGACCCCTCTCAGACCTACTTCGCCGGCTTCCTTCCACGCCGCCGCCCCCATGCTCCTCCCGACGCGCCGCCTCCCCGCTGCCCCTTCCGGCCCAGCCGTCCACCCGTACATCTCCCCTGCGCGGCCCTCCCTCCGGTTCCGGCGACAGCATGGTCGAGCGGCGACGGCGAGGGCGACGTCAGCGACACCTCCCGTGGTACGATGCTCCTGCCTCGTGGATTCGATTCCTGCAGATAATCAAACAGAGAATTAGGGCATCGAATTAGGGATGCTGCTTACAGAAAATTATGAGTTTATCAGTTGGGATGGTGAAAATTGTATTGCTCTGATGTTTACATTGCTTTGCTTCAAATGATTAGTTTGGTGACACACTGCTGGGTCTGTACGAGAAAGAGAGGTTAGGCCTCTCGCGGTACGCCGACGAGGAGTCCAGAGAAGACGTGTTCTGGGAAACCTTGGACGCTGATTTGCAGTACTGGACCAGATCCCTGCGCCCGGTGCAGGTATAAATCAGGTGTGCTTTAATAATGGAATTAACACTCATTACATATATGCTCAACGTAGTAACAGTTCTAGTTTATCAAAATCAGCTACTAATGTTCAGTGTGTTCATTATCACATTGCTATCTGCACCTTGCAGTGGTATCCTGGTCATATTGCAAAAACAGAGAAGGAACTGAAAGGACAGCTAAAGCTCATGGATGTTGTCATAGAGGTCCGGGATGCTAGAATTCCCTTGGCAACCACCCATCCTAAGGTAGTGGTCTTGGCGGTTTCTCGTGTTTATTTCTAGAAGCGGCGGCGTTTGATTGTGCTGAGACATGTTTTGAATGACCAGATGGATTCCTGGCTAGGCAACAGGAGAAGGATCATAGTGATGAACCGCGAGGACATGGTGTCGGCCGACGACAGAAATGCATGGGCAACTTACTTTTCTAGTCAGGGTATCAAAGTTATTTACTCAAATGGCCAGCTGGGCATGGTAAGACAGCCGTTATGTAATCTCTGTTGCCAACTGGTCAGGTATATACTGGCTTATGCCCTGATGCAGTATATCACTTTCCCGTTCGTGGTCAGGGTACGATGAAATTAGGCAGAATGGCAAAATCAGCAGCATCTACTGTGAACACAAGGCGAAGAGAAAAGGGATTGCTTCCTCGTCCGGTAACTCAATTGATTTGTTTTGCTTTCTGTCATTTTTTCCCTCTATACATGCAAATTATTTTTTCGGGAACTTTTCAATAAGAAGAGGTACACTCTGCAACTTGGTTACGATATCATAGAATGTTTGCGTGCATCCCTTCTGAACTCTAAAAAACTTCGGTTTCATATAGGCCGCAGTTAGATTTGTTTGGAAGACTTGTGTAAAGTCATTGGTTTGTTAGTTACATTAGATTTATTTGGCAGACTTGTGGAAAGGCAATATTTCTTGATCCTTTTTCAATTTAAGTAACCATCCAGGTAACGACGATCTGTTTACCTTATTCATTGTCTCTGTTGTACTTGTACCTTGTTTTTGTTTGAAGGTTCGAGCTGGAATTGTTGGATATCCAAATGTCGGTAAATCTTCCTTGATTAATCGCTTGCTAAAACGAAGAATGTGTCCAGCAGCACCTAGACCAGGTGTCACAAGAGAACTGAAGTGAGTTACTCTGCTGCATACGTGGTCTTAACATTGATGGTTGTTCTATACACATATTGTAGTTTCTCTTAGTAGGAAACAATGTGATGTTTTCTCTATTCAAATTCTAACATTTGAAACCTCACAGGTGGGTTCGTTTTGGGAAGGATCTAGAGCTATTAGACTCACCTGGAATTTTGCCAATGAGAATTAGTGATCAGGCAGCTGCACTTAAGCTTGCTATCTGTGATGATATTGGAGAAAGGTCATATGATTTTGCTGATGTGGCAGCAATTCTTGTGCAGATATTGTTAAGACATCCGGCTGTGGGTGAGTGGTCCGACAATCTAATGATATGTTGCATACTCTCTCCAGTTGCAAAGAAAAATAACATTTTCTACGTACCATTCCATCATCAAGTGTGGGTGCGAATCAAAATCATTACTAACAGGTTTGTGTGAAACAGGTTCTGAGGCATTTCGAAAACGATACAAGATTGATGTAGACAGTGACTGCGGCAAATTGTATGTTTTGATCAACTCAGTTCTTTGAAATGATATTAGAACTTTTGGAGTTGAGCCAATGTTCTTATACCATAGTTGACATTTTACAGGTTTGTCACAAAGCTCTCGGTCCACTTGTTCAATGGAGATACCACCCAAGCAGCTTTCCGCATCTTATCCGACTTCCGGAAAGGAAGATTTGGTTGGGTTGCCCTAGAGAGACCTCCAACATGAACAATGAATATAACACTTTACCAGAGATCATACTCACCGTACGACGCACGTCAATCACAATGTCGCCATCATAGGACAATTTCTCTGGACCTTAACCTATGTGTGGAGTGAGGAATCTATTGAGCATAGGGTGGCTATATTCCTACATCACAAGTCTTGATGGCACATCAGAAATTGCCATGTAGTTACATGGTTGTCAAGGCCTCTAGGGGTCTGAGCTGATCTGTATGAGCATATGAAAGTTGGTTTAACTCTATTTTGTAATCTGCTACAGAATAAGTATGAATAAATGGAACTTGGTTCCAATTTTGCGCAATTAAATGCTCGCTCGCATTTACCAGACTACCCATGGCTACTTTGGTGAAATTTGATTGGCCTTACATCCACATTTGAAATGTTATGCTGTTAAACAATTCATCAAGCACTGGAATTTGCAGGCCATGTATATTCACAACACAGATATCCTATTTTCTTCAAAACTTGTGTTTTATACAAGCAACTAAACATTAGATAGTTTTTACAATAACTCCGCTCTTCTGTTCAGAACATGGCATATAATACAATGTTTGCTACACCAGTTACTCTCAAATTGACATACTGCTAGGACTTCACCTTGGACGGGTGGCCTCGCGTAGCCTGTAGGTAAACACCGACTTTTTACATCCTTGCCAGAGCTATGGATTTCAGGATAGAAGATGACTACACAGTATCCAGGTTCATTCACATTTCTTTCAGTTGATTCCTGACTGAATTTCCAGACCATCAAGCCTGTCAATCAAATCCAAAGCCTTTGTCCTATCAATCTCGAAGTCTATGACAGGGAGCATGGAGAACCTCCTAAATGATAGCAGATCTTTCCTGTTGCCACTGGTTGGAGAATGGCTATTGCTCTTGCACAATCTGCTATGTTTGTCGTGCCTCGACTTTGTGTCGAATTCTTGACTTTTGCTTATCCCAGGGACGAATTTCCTGTACTTGACACACCTTAGCATATCCTGATCCTCTGGTGTGAGAATCGGCGATGAATTGTTCGCTGGGTCCAGCTGCAACCTAATTGTATGACCCTTTTGTGTCGGTGAACGGACAGGAGATTTGATAGGAGACCTTATATCTCCATTGGCTGTTCTGGATTTACTGATGAGATGATGAAGCCACACAACAAGCTCAAGGATATGTGCTTCAGTCTTGTCCTTCTCAGCATGATACAGTGTCTCGATCCGGGTCAAGTCCATCTGTCCTGATAGCTTGCAGCTCAGCTCAGATCTGCATAGAACAAAAAGATTGACACTCTTGAGAAATTCTATTTTCGTTAGTTATCTTCAAAATTATTGCAATCATAAGCTAACCCTGTATTTGCCCACTCTCCAACCCAACCAAAGCCGTGGTGTGCCCTGATATGAATAGATAATCACATTCTCAGTCAGATATGGATAGTTTTTGTAATTAAAAAGAACAGGTCATAGGTGATAATAAGTACTTAGTCGTATTATGGGCAATAGGGACAAGCCATCGCAAAGTTTTCTCCATTTCAGCTTTGATTTGAGAAACCGTAAGCTGCATCCATTTAGCATAACCATGTTCCAGTGTTATAAGATACATCACCATAGCAAGGAATTATGATTCACGATTCCACAGCATGGCATCGCGATTCACAACTGTCTACTCATAGTAGAAGCGAATATGAGCCCCCAGTGTGGCATACCTCTTCTTTTATCTCAAAAGATTGTAGCTTAGGCCGGAGAGCAGATTTGACAGTAGGCGGCAAACCTTGGTATAGATTATCCCTCGTGTTTGAAGAGATAGAACTTGACCGGGAAACCTGCCAAGTCGCAAATCCTTTTTAGATAATGGGTGCCCAAAACCAATGACAATTGCGTGAGCCACAACAAAGGGTGACTGCACAACATATGTAGCCTATGAAAATGTTGCTAATTTTGTAAGAATCTTGAACTGGAGCAGACATCTTTGTATTAGAGATAGATCAGAATCTGTGATATTACTGTGATTGCAGAATAGTTGTGATATTTCCAGTAGAGTTAACTTACAAGTGTATCAATCTGACTGATGATATTTGCATAATGGAGCGCAAGGCCTGCTGGTCCCAATCTATTATGGCGTTTCACGGGTTCTTGTGGTTCTTCACTCTCTACAGTTAATAGGAGCAGGAACCTCTAAATCATTGCCACAATTCATAATAAGATCACAATGTTTTGACAAGAATCAGCCTACACTTACGTTACCTATTGAGGTAAACAATTTAGATTACCATATTGCAGGGTTAAAGTGTGTGTTCATGCATGCACAAAAGCCATTCTTTCCCAAAAAACCATTGCACACTCCATAGCAAGTACATGCAATTAAACTGAGCACCGGACATACTAACATATTTTCGATAGCTGCGATAAAAACCCAAGAACACATTTATACTATAGCATGGAACATACTCCCTCCGTCCCGAATTACTTGTCGCAGAAATGGATAGAAATGGGATGTATCTAGAACTAAAAATACGTCTAGATACATCCATTTCTGCGACAAGTAAATTCCGGACAGAGGTAGTATGTACCTTATCCCCCCTTGCTGAGCGTGAATAAGTTCAGGGCATGTCCTCAATAAAGATACATTACCTTTGCTTGGCTAAGGGTGCAAAACTAGCTAAATTCTATAAGAGGTTTATTCGATATGGATGAAAAGAAACTGAGGGTCATCTATCCAGGCAAAAGAACCAACCCCTTTAAGTTTTTTTTAGTGAACAAATATCAGAAAAACTTAACCAAAGACATCAGAATGCATTCTTAAATCATATGCGGGGGAAGTTGATTATAGCAAAGCATATATATGATCCTTCGAACCACCATAATTACTAGCAACAACATTCACTCTTGTAAGACAGCAGCCATAAGTATCAATACCAGCATGACCAAAGGCATCATAAATTTCCAGATCTAAGAAGTGGACGATGTCTACAAGCTTTTCAATCACCTGCAAAAAGAGTAGTTTTCTTCAAATCTGGGAGCATGAGGTGATATATCCACGTAGTTTAAACATCTAGTGCTAACCTACAACAGAACCAATGCCTTCCTAGAGCCAGCATTTCTTATTGTAATAGATTTTATTATACCAAACTCTGTACTACTGACCTCTTCCAAATTCTTGGACCAAAGTGACTTTCTTTTCAAACTTTTAACATGCTTACTTTGGCTCTTCACTTCCTGCTTTAGTATATGCAGATTGTCACCTGTAAATAAATCATAAGTTTTCCTTTAGCTCGTCACTAGCATCCCTCTGAGTGCAATGCACATTTTACACATTATATATTGCATGAATGCATACTGACAAATGAAACCGAGGCGAGGAGGTATATATCATAACTCATAACAATTATGTAGTGAGATAAGCACCCAAGAGAAGGGGCCAAGGGGAGCACCCTCCGCAACAGCACAGCGTGCAAATGGAAGAGGGTGAATATGCTAGAATTTGAAACGTCAAGATGTAAAGGGCAATTAGTTGGTGAAAACTAGTAGTTGTGCAATTAAGAGGGTGATGCTGTGTGAGTGATGATAGTGCAAGGCTCCAACGTATTTTCTCATCCATTGGACCAGTCCCGCTTGGTTGGTCTGGATTGATTAGATTGAACTTAACTCGCGATTCTTATGTAGGTATAGATTATAGTTTTACAGATAAGCGGCATCCAATGATAAATATCAATCCTTAAAGACTTTTCTAATGGAAAGCCCACAAATCATTGAGATGCACCATATTATTGTATTCTGTACTACTATGCACACAAGAAAGGAATTACTTTGGGATGAGTTTTTAGCTATGTTTTTAAGGCGACGCCTTACCGCCTTAGGGAGGGGGGGCGCTTTGGCGCCTAGGCGGGCGCTTTGGACGCCTAGGCGCCCAAAGCGGAGGGGGAGCGCTTCGACGCCTAGGCGTCGCCTTAGGGACGCTTTAAAAACATAGGTTTTTAGAGAATATCGATAAATGGCAACATAAGAACTATACAAGCAACCTAGTCGAAGACTGCATCTAATGGGATATATGTTTATTCATAAAAAGTAATGGAGTATTTCTTAAATAGTTAGAGAACAGGACAAACCCAGCTAAAAACATGCAAAATGTGCAGCTAGGCCTGATAAATCAAACAGGCCTGCAGTTCAGAAACAAAAATAACCTGTTAAATTCAAGTCATCATGTTCTTGATGTTTACGACGATAGTCTTGCTCAAACCTATCCAATGCATGCAACTCATGATATAATTCCTGAGGGGAGAAATGTAAATAAGTGAAGCAAAGTCAATAACATGAAATCAATAAACAGAATAACTCATGTTATTAAAAAAAGACCAGAATAATATCAGAAGTTCAAAAGACGGACATCTAGCAAAAGCCGAAAAAATATAGGTCGTTTTGGGAATTTACAGTCCACAAGATACCAGTTTGATTATGAATTTCAATCACAATACATTGTTGCTTTCAAGACGAATCTATTAGTATGCAGCCAATCTTATTGATGGTCAAAACTGAAAATGTTTGATGCTTACTTTTCAAACTAGAAGGAGTACACTACATGGTTCTTTGCACTTGCAGGCTTGGAGCAAATGCAACAGTTACTAGAAAAATCCAAGTAAACGAACAAATTTGATCATGGACCACTCAAACGAAGTATTGACAACTGAAATGGCCCAGATATTGCTACGTTCTATTCAGCATGTAGCTATCATTCAGTGCTAAATTCATTGCACAGTTACGATCATGTGCAAAATTTAAGTAATCAAAATGGCACATAATGCAAATGACTTATTTAAAAACCATGCTAAATTAGCATGGTGATCCTTACAGCTGTATACTGAACACAAATTATCAACTGCTGCATCACGGTCTCGGCATCTCGTTTCAGGGAATGCTGGGAAGTTCTTTCTGACACCAACCTAAGAATGGCAACAGTGAAACACAAGTTAGTACCTTATAATAATCACCTTTGCCAAAGACACGGATAGAAAACGAACTGTACTTTTCGAAGTAGCGGTCCAAGTTGTGCCACTGAGGATCCTTGCAACGATTGCCAAAACGAATAATCTCTTTTGAAAATACATCTAACTCTTCCCTGTTGGAATCAAACAAAACAATTAACCACTTGACAAGAAGATGCAAGAAAGGTTCTGCTGAAGTTCTCCGAATAGTGAATACAGTTCTACTGGGGTAATGAAATGACTCCCTTTGTTTTGTTATATCTGTCATCAGCCTACCATACGCACAGACGAAGGTAGCACTAATCTTACATATATTTAATGAAAAATCATCATGCATCCCCCTATAAAATGGCATGCTACCACTTAACTCCTTCCAAAGCATTAAAGTACGGGCAAAGTATTGAAATATTAACTGCATTCTCAATTACTTCAATGGTCATATATTTTTAAATGGCCACTCATAAGGCCGGTGATAGATATATTAAAATGGAGGGAGTAATAAGCAGTGTAGATTCAACACTTACCTTTTGTCAGCAGCTGCAATCTCAAGTAGTTCATCCATATCTTTGGATATCAGGTGTTGGACACCTTCTGAATGAAGCACCACTTCTTTTATATGCTTTATGTTAGAATTTGACAGAGAACGCATTAGATTGGAACCCTTAACTATTGTATTTGCCACCTCAAAAGCCAAAATAGATATTTTATTTCCCTTTGCTCCAGAACTTGAAACAAAGCCACTGCTAGCATTTAAACTCGCCATGCTACTACCAAGTGTGTCTAGAACCTCCACAGCTTTCCCAAGTCCAACAGTGCTAGCTCTACCTAAAATTGTGCTCATTTCCGAAACCTGTTTCAATAGTCAGTATAGCAAGCAAACATTAAGCAGCCTAACAATGTTTTATGGAATGAACACTCTAGACACTCGAAAAGAGCAAAGACAAGTGTAGACCTAATTTAAATGCAAAAAACAAAGTGGTCCTTATAGTAGGAAAAGCTCACAAAAATTGCATCTTTTATTGGCTATTACATAATAATTTTCATAGCATGACAATTTTTGCTATTTAAGCCCGAGAAGCCCAAAATAATTGAAGAATTTTTTGCTGCTTGCATGGAACAACCTTGCATAGGATAGCCAGGAAGGATGAGCTCATTATGTGCAAAGTCATGCATCTGGCCGTTTGGTTTATTTTGCAAGATGACATGAGTTTTTCCTCGGCATTAAATAATTCAAAAGTAACTGCAGAATATTGTTAATCACACTTAGCTCACGACTATATATCACAAATCGTTCGCGGTTGTTAATCAAGACTTTTAAACAGGGGTGAGTGTTATATACTCATTGAAGTGTTTGCTTGGAAGTTATAACTTAGGATTTCTAATTCCCTGCTTTAGCATATCAGTACCGCGAAAAGATCAGAAAATATCCAACCCACTACAGTTGGATTCGATACAATGCGCTCACTAGACTCAACTACATGTGCACCATCTAGAATAAGGAAAAAAGGGCACTTGGAGTAATGGACACTTTATTTCGTAAGGTTGCTAATAAGTAATAAGCAAAACTATTCTTCATAAGATAGCTACCTGACTAATTATTCTTCTTACAGTAAAAAAAAAACATAGTACCTATGCATATGATAAAACAGGAACGCCATATGTCACTACAATCATGGTACAATCTAACAAACTAAGGACCGGAGAATTACTTTGAAAAGCTATCAGTTAACGAAATGCGGTACCCTGCGGCCTAGTTCGTCATAGATTGAAAGAAATGGCACAAAAACTCCTCTAACCTTGGCCTTGCCCAGACCAGCCCTTTGCGACAGTGTCCGAGCCAGTTGTGGTGTCCTGGACCCTGTGTGCTCAGCATCTGTACCATTGTACGCAGCAAGGCCGGGCACGACGCTCTCCAAGAACGAGAAAGACTGCTGCTCTTCCACCCTCTTCGTCGCGGCCTCTTCGGACACCGACTTCTTCTCCTCCTCCTCCTTCAACAACACCACCGGCTCATGATCGAACACCTGGTTCCTGCCGAGCGCGGTGTCGCTCGGCGACTTGTCTACTGCCGAGACCTTTGAGCAGAGGCCTCCCATCCCCCTCCTTCCTAACCAAAATCCCCCCTGATCCCCACCTTATGCCTAATCCAACTGCTCACCTCCCATGCACCGTGATACCGTATTATTCCGTAACCCTCCACAAAGCTAAAGCGGTCTAGCGACTCCAATTCCACCAGCTTCCAGAATTCCCCAAACAGCTCCTCCTCCAGGAACCACTCAGTCCACCAAGACCTGACCAAACCAACCAACCAGGCCGAACCGGGCCAGCTCAGGCACGAGGGTTTACGCCGCGGCACGATCCCAGCAACGCCAATCCATGTAACGAGGGCCTACCTGCCTAGCTTCAAAAAAAAAGAGCCTGCCTGCCTGCCAGAAACCAGAGAACGGCGCAGCTCAGAAACGGCGCCCAATTTCCTGTCTTTCCCGGAGAAAGGACATGATACTTGAAGCGGAATCTGAGCGGGAAAAGCGGCGGAGACGGACCTTGTGAGGATCGGCCGGGGGCCGCAGCACTCCGCGGGGGCGCGCGAGGAGATCGTGGATTGGCGTTGGGGTTCGACGGATTTGGGGAAGAGGAGCGGCGGAGACGGGGATCAGGGGAGGGGAGAGGAGCTTCGGCTGCTGTTGCGGAGACGCGAGTGGACGAGTTCACACGGTCAACTGCTACTGCCACACAGTCGCGTGTACACACAGCCCGAATTGTTTTGTTGCTTCGGCACAAAATCATTCTTTGTGCGGCATGGTCTAAATTTTGTGTGGTGTTTATCTTGAGCAATAACTCAGAAAAATGTATGGTATGATTTGCGTGCGTTACATGTGCCGATCACGTCTTCGCTCGTAAAATGTCTGATTTACTGGTGGCCCCCACCTTCACTCGATTATTTCTTGGAAAACTATCATGGTTGCCATTCATTATGTGGGCGACATACATGTATTTTTTTTCCTCGCAAAAAAAAGACATACATGTATTTTTGAGATAATTTCTTTTTATAGAATGTTAGAAACTAGGATGTCCTAAGTATTTAAACGACTAATGCAATGTAATGAAAAACAACTTCCGTTACAAGGCACAAAAAGCTTGCTGTAGTACTTAAAAAGAAAATACTCTAAGTATTATTGTAACTATGGGTGACTGCGGTTAGGCGTATTAAATATATCCAATGTAATGAAATACAATTATGAATCCATATTGAATAGATAACTTTTAAATATATCCAAACAGTAAACCATGCGAAACTACATTGTTCAGTGCCCCCCAGTTAGGCGTATAGGAAATTGCCATATTTTGGCTTCATCAATCTTGAGACATGTCGACTCAATCTCTCGGAGGTGCTTATCGAGTAGGATGTGTGTATGTGTACAATAGCGAATCTTGAATAAGAATGAAGGGCAGGCTGAACTTGAGTACAAGAGATTGGGACGGGGAAACAACATGCTAGACACTTAGACAGTGGGTTGAGATGGGCTGGGAACTAGTAGTGAATTTTTGTTTTTCAATTTTAAAGGGCAAGCTTGAGCGTGTTGAAGCATGTCCAGTAGAATCGCCACTGTATATGTACATACATAAAGATGGGTGTACATACTTGTTTGTGAGCATATGTGACATGTTTCGCAAAAAGTAAAACGAGTCTCGGTAAATCGTGTAACAACTTACATTTTACAAAGAATTATCCTAACTCCAGAAGAAAAACATACTCTAAAGAAAAGCACCAGCACGTTAAGCACTCAGATATATTTTTGCTATTCCTTTTGAGACAATGTAGTCGGTCAATACGGAATACCAGGCTTCTGCACTCTCCTTGGAATGGTGCAACTAGTGGGCGGCGACCACCAATACACGCCGCGAGTAAACAATAATGAAGGTAGAGCCGTGAACTCTAAGAGCATCTCTAACAGCCGTGCCACGCGCCATGCTAAAAAACTATTTTGCCGCGTGTCCTTCGTTTGGTTTTGTGCGTCCGGTAGCGTTGGCTTCAACAACCGCGTTAAAATGCAGCGCGTGCGACTCGCCGGGGCATTGCATATGTTGCATTTTGGACACAAAATGAATTTAAAACCGTGAGAGCTTCGGGGGGGTGGGGGGGGGGGAGGGGGCGGCGGCGGCACGGGGCGCCGCCGGCGCGACGCCACCCGTCGCCGTGGTCATCCGCGGCGGCATGAAGAGGCCGCGCGCGAGGCCGATGCTCGGAGGAGCTCTGGCGGTGGCGAGGCCAACGCTCCCCACGCTAGGGTTTCCGGCGGCGACGGCGGGAGAGGGGTCGCGGCTGTAGGATCGGGTGAGCGGGGTGCCGACGCGTGCGTCCATCGGGTCAAGTTCGCCGGCGCTGGCGTGCGTGGGGCGAAGGTGGCGCGGAGGAGAGAGTGTGGCACGAGCGTTCGTGTGTGCCGCGCGCGGAAGCCAGTGCCCCAAATACACAGCGCGAGTTGGCGTTTCGGACCGCGCGGCCAACTACATATGCCGCGCGCGGTTATTATGCGCCCGCTGGAACTTGTCTATAGGTTACGCGCGCGTTAAAATGATAAAATTTGCAACACGGCACTTGTTTAACGCGGCTGTTGGAGATGATCTAAGTTGAAGAGCACTAGTAGAAGAAGAGAAGACAAATCCAAGTGCGATGGTGGCAAATTTGGAACACCAAACCAGCCGCTTGCTTGCTCCGTTGCTTAGTTCTTTTTTTTCCCGAGAGAAATTTTTAATCTACTTATCAATTATGGCAGTACAAAGAACACAACAAATATCTGTTATTTATGGCATGCCTTTGCCGGTAGTACGCAAGAATAAAACTGTTGTGAAATCAGGTCCTGGTTTAATGCTAGTTTGTACAGTATAGAACTAAAACCATGTCAGTTACTTCCTTCGACCTGTAATATATAAGAGCGTTTTGACACTATACTAATGTAGAAAACATTTTTATATTATAAAACGAAAGGAGTATTTTTGAACAACTGGAGTATCTGCTTTCTTCTTTATATTTCTCTCTTCTTCTTTTTCTTTTTTTGCCTAATGACATCTGGGTTCATAACTGAGGGGTGGAATGGCGTCATTCCTGTAGACGGCCTACCAAGTAGTAGTACACTGAAAAGTGCAAGCCGTTTATAAAAGCCCGTAATTATCCATAGAAAAGTGCGATCGTGGTTTCCAGCTGGACTTCAGACAGGAACATCCTCACTCTGCCAGTCAACTTACAGCATTTAATTGAGTGTGTTATGCTAAATGAACCCCAGCAGCACGCACCTAGTATTCGCTTGCAAACAGAGCATGGTACTCTCTCCGTTTTTATTTACTATGCATATTAGAGTTGACTGAAGTCAAATTTTGTTAAGTTTGATCAAATATATAGAAAAAATATAAATATTTACCATAAAAAATCTATATGATGTAGAAGTACATTCAACAATGAATCCAATGATATTGACTTGTTAGTGTATATGTTAATATTTTAGTTTATAAATTTTGTCAAAGTTTGCAAAGCTTGACTTTGACCAAATCTAATATGCGGAGTAAATAAAAACGGAGGAAGTATTTCTACTGCTTAATTAACGGGGATTGTTTATGAAAATATACAGGTGAACATGGTTTCACGCGCATCTACATGAACAGTAAATTTTAAAACAAATAATAAATTATGAAAATTTGGGGTGTTAATTTTGGCCGACCATTCTGCTTATTTTCATGTAAAATTTCGTGAAGGAATGAAATCTGGGGTATTCCATAGTGAAGAAAATATAATCGGCCTTACTATTCCTTCAAACAGTGTTCTCGTATATAGATAGATTTTGTCATTTTGCCTAGAATATTACCGATGCCATTTCTTTGTGAAAATTCATACGCGGATATACCAGTCAACCATGTGTTAATCAGCTGTTTTTTAATTTTTTTCATAGTATTTTTTCAAATTACTATTCATAGTGGTTCAAATCTGCATCCAGATCATATGAATGTCTACACGAGTCAACCATGTAGTAATCAGGTGTTTTTTTTTTCATTTTTCTCGAATTACTCCCTCCGTAAAGAAATATAAAAGCATTTAGATAACTACTTTAGTGATCTAAACACTCTTACATTTCTTTACAGAGAAAGTACTATTCGCAGGGGTTCCCATGGAATCATGTTCCACAAATTCACACGTTGTTTGATTTTTCTCAAATTTCAGTCATCCCTTTGGATCAACACTCAACCATTCTCTCATCTCCACCCGACTCAAAATGAATTGTTATCCCCCGGTTTCCCGCAGATTAAGTGCACAACTTGAATCTACCTTTATAAAATAACTCAAGTATTGAGGGACCATTTTATTAAAAAAATGTATTGTTTACAAACCAAAAAAATCAGCGGTTTGCTAAAGTAATGCACAATTTTAGGTTAGCAAAAAAAATGAGCACCTAAGAATTAGCAAAAAATTATGAGGTAAATACACCGGTGGTGCTTTAACTTGCCATGTACGTTCACTTTAGTGCCTGAACTTGAAAAATACGCCGAATTGGTTCTGAAACTTGGCATGAACGTGCAAATACGGTGATAATCCGGTCTATAGACATAAAGTGCGTCGACATGGCACAGTATATGGCTGAGGTGGTACTGAAATGGCATGGGGCCCACTTATATCTACAAAACACAATTACTTGAATACTATCTGTCTCTATGATTAGTGGGCCTGCCTGTCAGTACGTTAGCAAAATTGATATGAAAAATGCGCCGGAAGGGACTTGAACTAGCAAACCTGCTGCTTGTGAGCTGGTCGCACTAGCCACAACATAGAATATGATTTGATAACTAAGACGGCCTCTCATTTTTAATGTATTTTAACTAAAACTCTTCTGTCCATAAATGGACTGCAGCCAGTGGCTCATTTTACACACGTTATTTTTTTAAAAGTAAATAATAATCATAATAAGAAAAGTTAGATTCAAATATTCATGTGTTATTAATAATTACCTCATGCCACACAAATATCAGTGTGCACAAAATATAAATATCTAAAGGTATACAATAAAATAACTTACTAAAACTGTATTTTTTAGAAATATTAACTTATACTTTAGAAATCTCTACTCCTATAAAAGATTCAGTTGGTGATGATGGTGTGTCTGCTATCCGTAATTTTTGACTATTAGATCTACATCTAAAAACGGTGAGGTAAGTTGTGACCTTTTTGTAAAAATAGCTCACTTCTCTGCTCCAATGTCGAGAAAACACCTTAGTATCTTGAAACCAACCATATCTCTTCCTCACCTCATCAAAACAGCCCGAGAAATATTTTTGAGTGAAACATAATATATTTTTAGTGATATATGTATATCAAAACTAAGTATTTTTTCAAGTTTGTGGACAAGTATTATTTTACTTTGGATCCGTTGCAACGCACGGGCACATTGCTAGTTAATATTTTAAATATAACCCATGACTACTTAAAAATGTTTGCAAATACAAACATTTAAAATATGCATATAAATATTAAAATGTTTGAATAATTGAAAGAATATGTACAAAACTGTAATATAAATGAAATATATTATTTATATTATACAAACATTTTTATTATTCATATATTATTTCATTACTATATATTTTAATTATTCATATAATTGTTAAATATAATCCATGACTGTGTATTTTAAATGTTTGTATTTACAACATTTTTTAATACCCATTGATTATTATGATTATTTTATTGCAAACCGCTTTATATTTATTTGGTCTGCACATGGATATTTGTGTAGCATGAGGTAATTATTTATTACACGTGAATATTTGAATCTAACTTTAATTATTATGATTATTATTTACATAATTTTTACATTAAAAATAGCCTGTGTAAAATGGGCCACTACCTGCAGCCCGTTGATGTACACGACTGTTTTTGGTTCAACCACATTAAGCCAGAAGGGCCACCATTATCGTCAATACAATTCTGGTTTTGTTGGCTAGCGAAGCATGGACCAAGCGTCATGTTGCAGGTTCGATTCCCGTCAAGGCATTTTTATGTTAATTTTCCTAATTACTGACAGGCGGGCCCACTAATCATAGAGTCATAGATTACTAAGTTATCATGTTTCATAGCTACAAGTGGGCCCCTTGCAATGTCAGTGCCATGTCAGCCACATACGAATCCACGTCGACGTACTTTATGTCTACGGACAGGATTAGCACCGTATTTGCATGTTCGTGCCAAGTTTTAGAACCAGTTTGACGTATTTTTCAAGTTCAGGCACTAAAGTGACCATCCACGGCAAGTTCAAGCACCACGGATGTATTTACCTAAAAAATGTTCAAGCACCACGGATATATTTACCTCAAAAATTATTAATACGTACTCCCCAGAGCAAGGGAAAATAGTGAAAGCTTCTCCCCAGAGCAAGGTGCCAGTGACTGTTAAATGAAATCCAACGTCTCTCTTTCTGTACATGTGTGCGATTTTTGCGTGGCAAAGACTTCGGTCAACATGCATTGATCTATCTATTTACATGCTTTAGTTGTTTAAATGCATGTGGCTTACTTCAAGAAACGTGGTTAACACATGGCTGCTTGTTTTACATGCTTGTGGCATCAACCAATCACAATCTTCTAGAACTGTTCAAAGCATCTTTCAGAAAAGTTAATTCTGAGTAACACGACATACAGCATTTTTAAACCGAACACATGACACACAGGTAAACTTCCAGATGACTAAACCACAGTAAACAAGTGGACGGCACATTTAGCCAACGATGTAGTACCAGTTCTTGATCCTCTCTAAACAAAATGCAGCCAGCAACAAAACATGCGGTACACACATCGGTCCTCCTGACCATAGTTCAGATAAACTGAGGCTAATGCTAGATAAACATGGGCTAATGCTACCACAGAACGTGAAACTACCAGTGAGATCGCCAATTTACAAGATGGGGATACGGACACACTACTCTACATCATCTGCTAGCATAAGGCAAAGCTAATAGGTCTAGCGAAAAGCATCAGCGATTTTTACAAGGTCAGTGAGCTGAGGGTCCTGCGTTTGGTTGCCTACCACAACTATGGCTTGCCACAACCTGCTTAGCCTCATGGCCCATCTGTCACAGGCACTGGTCTTTTTAGCTAAGCTTGTCGTGCTTGTGGCTCCTTTTCCTTGGCCATGAGACAGATTTCGACAAAAAGTTAGCATGATTATGGCATTCTTAGCCTTCAACCAAACAGGCCCAGGTACTTCGGAAGCTGAGGCCTTAAGTTGGGAGATATGAAGACATGGCTCTTCTGAAATCCAGATTCATTGCAGAGCCGGCGAAAGGCGGCACACCTTCAGGGACCCACAAACCGCCTTTGTTAGGGAACATGATCTTTGGATTCATGCGGTCCTTCTCAGTGCTTGTTTGCTCAGATGGAGCTTCCTTTTTGTTATTCACGAATTCAAAGAACTCTGCAACTTGCTGGGCATACCTGCATGGGCAAAAAGATCCGAACTTAAAAGGGAACACATGATTTTAGAAGTACCTAGGTGTAGTTACTTTCTGATGTTTATATCCAGTAACTAGTAAATAGAACAGCACAGCGATGCCTAATTGAACATATAAGTAACACAGCCACACAAAATGCTTAGAAAGCTGATTATTCAAATATAGTTGGCGCTACACAACATTTAATTAGTACAGCAAAGGTTTGCAGAACTCACTGTCGTTTCGCTTGTATGTCTCTGTTGAAATCAATGTCAGGTTCACAATCCAAGACCAGAGCAGGAACCTACATACCAAAAAAGTCTCAAATGTAACTGAGGTGCTTCAGAACTAGAGAAGTATACACAGCAGGAGAATGTACCTACCTTTTGGATACTAGAATGCATGTGATCTCCTTCCAGGTAAAAGACACGATCCCTTATCCCTGGAGGCAAGTTGCCCTCCATCTGTGTGGGCAGCTGACTAACTGATAATACACCACGGCCTCCTCCTTTCGAAGGAAACAGCCAGCTCTCATGTTTCTCATGCAAACCTTGCAAGTAGTCAAGACTAACACCACCTTCCTCTGATCTTTTCCGGAGCATCATCCTTTTATGGCAAGTATCTGGGCTGGCTCTTAGATAAATAAATCCATCTGGGATAAGACCTGGGAGCGATGACACCACAGGATCGAACCAGGAATCATAGATGCTGATCTCCATCTCATTCATCCAGTTAGCTTCGTGAACAGCACGGACAAATACCTGGTGAATATTAGAATTTAGTTGCACGGCATATACTAGTCAATCAAACCAGGAAAAGAAAAAGAAATACCCAGTTCACGTATGAACTAGCATTAGCACGTAAGATAAGACCTACCATCCTGTCACTAAAAACACTTCTTTCCATTAGTCTGAGAGGTTTGATGCCACCTGAAGATTCCCTTTCTTGCATAACTCTTGTCACAAACACATAGTTCTGAAACGTGTAAGCATATCTCTGGGGCTCAGCGTAGAAGGCATCCAGTATATTGAAGTGGTCAGGGCCAACATCCTGCCACTTAGCAACAGGTTCAGGTACAATTTCAACAAGATCACGTAGTTCAATAGTCTCATTAGCTATTCTCTGGAGAAAAGTGCTCTTTCCAACACTGATATTTCCTTCCACACAAAAGGTTAGCCTCTTCTTCTGTGGAGGCTTAGATGAGCTGGTATCATCTAACTCCTCAACAACACTATCTTTAATGAATGAAGTGATACTCTCAGCATGATTCTTATGTATGATGCCAACCGAGCTCTGCAAGAACTCAACCATCTTCTCACTAGACTTTCCAAAGAACTGCACATCATGTAAATTACAAAAAAAGTTAGGAGAGCAGCACTCAAAATAAGTACATAATATTACACTACAATGTAGCCAACACAACAAACAAAAGAATAGAGTCGCTATAGTATCCTATTTGTTAACTTCCACACCACTTCAGAATTCAAACGTCTCTTCTGGAACCAGAATGAAATAATAACTTGTTTATCTGAGAACACAAGAACATGTGACATAATCAATCTAGACTTAGATTTTCTGGACGCCAAGTCCAGAATAGAAAGAAAAAAAGTATCAGAGCTCCCTGAGTATTACAAGGGAAAAATAAGTACATAATATTACACTACAATGTAGCCAACACACAACAAACAAACAAAAAGCATCAGAGCTCCCTGGGTATTCGCAATCTCAAGAGCTCAAAAGAAGTACATAATATTACACTTCAATGTAGCCAACACAACAAAATAAAATAAAAAAGCATCAGAGCTCCCTGAGTATTCGCAATGCCATGGGCTCCATTATAAGATATCAAAAGCTCAAATGGCAGGTAGCACCATTTTCATGTGGTGCACCCTTTTGTCTTGTGGGCGGGTCCGAAACATAGCCAATGTGGGCTATGGAAATCATACAACATAGATGTAACAAGACTTGCACGAGAGTTGTTAAACAAAACTAAAAGCTGGAGGTGGCCACATGTATGCGCTGTGACACTTTTTTTGACTTATATTATAGGTACTACTCCGTGGATAAGAGTTTGTATTCTTGCCTTGGGGCGTGACAGAAACGCGCGTATTGGGTAGTAGCATTTCGAGCAATCCAAGCAGGGGAACCGCACCTTATCCCTGTAGAGCTGCTTGAGATGCGCGACGCCCTCGAAGCCGTTGTCGACGAGCTTCCTGAGGTTGCGCGGGCCGACGCCGGGGATGGCGAGGAGCTCGCCGCTGCCCGCCACGGCGCTGACGCCCCGCAGCCTCCTCTCGGCCGCCGCGCGGGCCCCGTCCCCGCCCCCGCCCCGCCTCTCGTCCTCCGGCCCGCCGTCCGCGCGCCTGGAGGCCTCGAGGGTGCAGAACGCGCCCCTCCTCGCCCCGCCGCCGCAGCGCAGCCATGGCGGCGGGCCCCGGCGCGCGGCGAGGAGCGCGGGGGAGCCGAGGCGGAGGGAGGGCATGGGGGAGGACGGGAGCAGGAAGGGCGCCGTGGCGGCGTCAATGAAGGCGGTCGCTGCGGCGGCGGCGGGGAGGAGGGAGAGCCTGTGCATCTACGGCAGCGGCGGCGGCGGCGGAGGTCATCAACGGGTGGGCGGGTGGGGGCGGGCTAGGGTTTGGGGAGGGTTTTGGCTCGGAGTTATCCCCGCGGCCTGTGACTGTCGTCGGGAAGCGGGAAGGGGAGGCGGCCGAGGTAGAGCGGTCTCGGTGGACCGCGGGTGGGTCTGCCCCGGGAGCAGTGCGCGGGAGGCTGCCGGGTGGGCCCGCCGGGACGGGGGCAGCACGGGCGGCCGAATTGTTTGCGCGCGGAAGGTGGGCCTGTCGCTGTATCGGCGCCCCGGTTTCGGGAGTGTGTCGCTGGAACCGCGAAATCACTGGACAGGGGTTGGTAAATTTTTCATCTAGGACATACTCCCTCCTTTCCGGTTTATAAGCCTTAACTCAAAAATCTCATCAATCAAGATAGATGATGGATGGTGGAATATTTTTTGTAGTTTGCAAAAGCACTCAATTAATATTCTTGTTTTCCTTAAAAAATTATGTTTACGAATGCATTAATTGCAATGCTTGCATGTATAAAATGCATGCATTGGTCAGTTTTCTTTTAATACTTGCATGCAATGATTTAATGCACCTTAAAGTCTGAACATGTGATGGGGAACAATCAAATTGAGCCTTATAAAATGAAAAAACTAAAATTTTGAGATAAGCCCTATAAACCGGAAAGGAGGGAGTAGTGCTATCATACAACTACTCCAATGGGTTGTATGTAAGCTATCCAATAGATGGTGAGACAATAAATGTGATTGCTCTCTATTTCACCTTAAAGCTTGTGCAAAGGTTGTTGGTTAATCTACATATAACTTTGCTCTCTCTCCACATTTAATACATGCTACATCATCACTATGTCCTAGGTGGCAAATTTACCAACACCTATCTCACAACTGTTGGAGATGCCCTAATTAATACTCGTTGCAAAGAGCACTCCACTTTCCCAGGTCGTGACAAGTGGCGCACATGCAGCGCGTCACTTGTCGTAACCTGGGAGTCTTCCCTTTTTTCGTAGATCCGTTTATTCAAAACATTTTATCTCTTAAACCGTGCGTCCAAATCTCGAATCGTTTTCACCGTTGGATTCCTCGCGTCGAGATCTTCAAAATTAGATCCCATGTTGATAGGTTTTGACGAACTTTTTTTTATGAAAAAACCAGATGAAAAAAACCGGACGAAAAAACCGGACCGGAAGCAAGGTTTTTTTCCCTTTCCGAAAGAGGCACGTCCGTGCCTCTCGCGAAATCACAACCGTGCCTCTCGTGGAAGCAAAACCGTGACTCTCGTGAAAGGAAAAAACAGAAAACACATTTTTTTTGTTTCCGAGAGGCACGGCCGTGACTTTCGCGAAAACACAACCGTGCCTCTCGCGAAAGCAAAACCGTAACTTTCGCGAAAGAAAAAAACAGAAAACACGTTTTTTCCCTTTCCAAGAGGCACGGCCGTGACTTTCGCGAAAGCACAACCGTGCCTCTCGCGGAAGCAAAACCGTGACTCTCCCGAAAGAAAAATAAAATAAAAAACGCGTTTTGTTTTTCCCTTTCCGAGAGGCACGACCGTGACTCTCGCGAAAATACAACCGTGCCTCTCGCAGAAGCAAAACCGTGACTCTGGCGAAAGAAAAAAAAACAGAAAATGTGTTTTTTTCGTTTCTGAAAGGCACGGCCGTGACTCTTGCTAAAGTACAACTGTGCCTCTCGCGGAAGAAAAACCGTGACTTTCGCGAAAGGAAAAAAAAAGAAAATGCGTTTTTTCGCGCAAAAAAGTTTATTTTTTTGAAAAAAAATTGATCGAAAAGCTAAGAAAGACAGGGAAAAAACCAAAACGTCGAAAAAACCCGGAAAAAAACCGTTTAAAAAGCCAAAAACACGTGCGAAAAAATAAAAAAACAAAATCCGAAGAGAACGTCCAGAGCGCGTCACGTGGCAAAATGGCTGAGAGCACACCAAATAGCGCTGATCATTGTGAGGCTCCCGAAGGAGCACTCGTTAACGTTAACTAGTTGCTCCCAAACCGGTGTATGGGCGTGTCGCTCATGGGCTTTTTCATCGGCCGGAAAATGGTCACGCTTTGTACTGGTGGTCGGCTGCTTTGCCATGCGTGGAACCACTACGTGCGTTTGAATTTTGACCTTTTGAATGGTTCCGCCTTTTTTCATCTAAAAAAACGTGCGCCTTTTTTGGGGTGAAACACACATCCGCACCGCTGAGCACACTGAAATCTCGAAAATTTAACATTTGTGCCGTCAAGTTAATTAGTGGTTTTGCTGTTTGGGCCAAACCCAACTAATAGGCCCATATTTTTAGCTGGCACGCGTGGCTCGGCCCTAAATGCTTAATATTAATTTTATTTTAACAACAAATATGTATCATTTTTATTTATTTATTTTTCGGGTGGAATGTGTTTATTTTATAGATTGCTAAAAGATATTACTAAACCAACTAGTACGAAATAAAATTCTTATATTAATGATAAAATGTTCAATGTTCGGCAAAAAAACATTCCAGATTTTCTTTTTGACAAAAAAATATTTAGTGTTAAAGAAGTTCATGTATTTTAAAAAGTTAATGTATATACAAGGTAAACAATTTTGACTCAATTTCCAGCCGGTCGCCTCGTCATGCCCAGGCACGCGACCGAAGAAACAAACACAAACGTGACACGTTTTCGCGTAGGCCCAATCTTACCTCTTTCTTCCTCCCATGTCTTCGTCCCCACCTCTCTCTCTCTATCTCTCTCTCTCTCTCTCTCTCTCTCTTCGTTCGCCCTTTCCCATCTCACGCGGGAGGGCTCGTCCACTGCCGCGACTCGTGCCCAAACTCCTCCATGCCATTGCCAGCAAAGTTGTTGCCCAACTCCCCTCCTTTTCTCCTGATGTGTCTTTGCGGTGGCGCTCGACTGTCACTGTTCACGAGGATCAGCGAGGCACCGCTGCAAATCACGGCCAGCTGTCCTGGACGACCGGGACAAGGAGAGGTTGCTACAACCGCCGGTCGGCGGAAACTACATGGTGGTTCCACACTCATCGTGGGGAATGCTACACCTAGCGGTGGAGGGTGTTGGGAAATGTAGTATTTCAAAAAAAAATCATACGATCACGCAAGATCTATCTAGGAGATGCATAGCAACGAGACGGGGAGAGTGTGTCTACGTACCCTCGTAGCCCGAAAGCGAAAGCGTTTAGTAACGCGGTTGATGTAGTCGAACGTATTCACGATCCAACCGATCCAAGTACCGAACGTACGGCACCTCCGCACACGTTTAGCTCGATGACGTCCCTCGAGCTCTTGATCCAGTTGAGGACGAGGGAGAGTTCCGTCAGCACGACGGCGTGACGACGGTGATGATGAAGTTATCGGCGCAGGGCTTCGCCTAAGCACTACGACGATATGACAGAGGTGTGTAACTGTAAAGGGGGGCACCGCACACGACTAAGACAAATCTTGAAGTGCCTTTGGGGTGCCCCCTGCCCACGTATATAAAGGAGGGAGGGAGAGAGACCGGCCCTCCTAGGGGTGCGCCAAGTGTAGGGAGTCCTACTAGGACTCCCAAGTCCTAGTAGGATTCCCTTTCCTTTTCGGAGTAGGAAAGAAGGAAGGGAGGGAGAGGGAGAAGGAAAGGGGGGGCCGCGCGCCCACCCCTTGTCCAATTCGGTTTGGGCAGGGGGAGGCGTGCGCCACCTCGTGGTCCTTCTTCCCTCTCTCCACTAAAGCACAATAAGGCCCATTAACTCCCCCCCCTGCGAATTCCCGTATATCTCCGGTACTCCGAAAAATACCCGAATCACTTGGAACCATTCCGATGTCTAAATATAGCCTTCCAATATATTGATCTTTACCTCTCGACCATTTAGAGACTCCTCGTCATGTCCGTGATCTCATCCGGGACTCCGAACAAACTTCGGTCATCAAATCACATAACTCATAATATAAATCGTCATCGAACGTCAAGCGTGCGGACCCTACGGGTTCGAGAACTATGTAGACATGACCGAGACACGTCTCTGGTCAATAACCAATAGTGGAACCTAGATGCTCATATTGGATCCTACATATTCTACGAAGATCTTTATCGGTCAAACCGCATAACAACATACGCCATTCCCTTTGTCATCGGTATGTTACTTGCCCGAGACTCAATCATCGGTATTATCATATACCTAGTTCAATCTCGTTACCGACAAGTCTCTTTACTCGTTCCGTAATGCATCATCCCGCAACTAACTCATTAGTCACATTGCTTGCAAGGCTTTATAGTGATGTGCATTACCGAGAGGGCCCAGAGATACCTCTCCGATACACGGAGTGACAAATCCTAATCTCGATCTATGCCAACTCAACAAACACCTTCGGAGACACCTATAGAGCATCTTTATAATCACCCAGTTACGTTGTGACGTTTGATAGCACACAAGGTGTTCCTCCGGTATTCAGGGTTTGCATAATCTCATAGTCAAAGGAATATATATAAGTCATGAAGAAAGCAATATCAATAAAACTAAACGATCAATATGCTAAGCTAATAGATGGGTCTTGTCCATCACATCATTCTCCTAATGATGTGATCTCGTTCATCAAATGACAACACATGTCTATGGTTAGGAAACTTAACAATCTTTGATTAACGATCTAGTCAAGTAGAGGCATACTAGGGACACTCTGTTTTGTTTATGTATTCACACATGTACTAAGTTTCCGGTTAATACAACTCTAGCATGAATAATAAACATTTATCATTATATAAGGAAATATTAATAACAACTTTATTATTGCCTCTAGGGCATATTTCCTTCAGTCTCCCACTTGCACTAGAATCAATAATCTAGTTCACATCTTCATGTGATTTAACACCAATAGTTCACATCTTTATGTGATTAGTTCACATCTCCATGTGACTAACACCCAAAGGGTTTACTAGAGTCAATAATCTAGTTCACATCGCTATGTGATTAACACCCAAAGAGTACTAAGGTGTGATCATGTTTTTCTTGCGAGAGAAGTTTAGTCAACGGGTCTGCCACATTCAGAGCCACATGTATTTTGCAAATTTTCTATGTCTACAATGCTCTACATGGAACTACTCTAGCTAATTGCTCCCACTTTCAATATGTATCCAGATTGAGACTTCGAGTCATCCGGATCAATGTCAAAGCTTGCATCGACATGACCCTTTACGACGAACTTTTTGTCACCTCCATAACCGAGAAATATTTCCTTAGTCCTCTAAGGATAATTTTGACCGTTGTCCAATGATCTACACCTAGATCACTATTGTACTCCCTTGCCAAAATCATGCTAAGGTATACAGTAGGTTTGGTACACAGCATAGCATACTTTATAGAACCTATGACTGAGGTATAGGGAATGACTTTTCATTCTCTTTCTATTTTATGCCGTGGTCGGGTTTTGAGTCTTTACTCAACTTCACACCTTACAACTCAGGAAAGAACTCCTTCTTTGACTGATCCATTTTGAACTTCTTCAAAATCTTATCAAGGTATGTACTCATTGAAAGTCTTATCAAGCGTCTTGATCTATCTTTATAGATCTTGATGCCTAATATGTAAGCAACTTCACCGAGGTCTTTCATTGAAAAACTCCTTTCAAACACTTCTTCATGCTTTCCAGAAAATTCTACATCATTTTTGATCAACAATATGTCATTCACATATACTTATCAAAAAGGCTGTACTACTCCCACTCACTTTCTTGTAAATACAGGCTTCTCCAAAAGTATGTATAAACCATATGCTTTGATCATACTATCAAAGCGTATATTCCAACTCCGAGAGGCTTGTATCAGTCCATAAATGGATCGTTGGAGCTTGCTCACTTTGTTAGCACCTTTTGGATCGACAAAACCTTCTGGTTGTATCATATACAGCTCTTCTTTAAGAAATCCATTAAGGAATATAGTTTTGACATCCATTTGCCAGATTTCATAAAATGCGGCAACTACTAACATGATTCAGATAGACTTTTAAGCATCGATACGAGTGAGTAAATATCATCGTAGTCAACACTTTGAACTTGTCGAAAACCTTTTGCGACAATTCGAGCTTTGTAGATAGTAACACTACTATCAGCGTCCTCCTTCCTCTTGAAGATCCATTTACTCTCAATGGCTCACCGATCATCGGGCAAGTCAATCAAAGTCCATACTTTGTTCTCATACATGGATCCCATCGCAGATTTCATGGCCTCACGCCATTTTGCGGAATCTGGCCTCATCATCGCTTCCTCATAGTTCGTAGGTTCGTCATGGTCAAGTAACATGACTTCCAGAACATGATTATCGTACCACTCTGGTGTGCATCATACTCTGGTTGACCTACGAGGTTCGGTAGTAACTTGATCTGAAGTTTCATGATCATCATCATTAGCTTCCTCACTAATTGGTGTAGGAATCACTAGAACTGATTTCTGTGATGAACTACTTTCCAATAAGGGAGAAGGTATAGTTACCTCATCAAGTTCTACTTTCCTCCCACTCACTTCTTTCGAGAGAAACTCCTGCTCTAGAAAGGAGCCATTCATAGCCACGAATATCCTGCCTTCGGATCTGTGATAGAAGGTGTACCCAACAGTCTCTTTTGGGTATCCTATGAAGACGCATTTCTCCGATTTGGGTTCGAGCTTATCAGGTTGAAGTTTTTTTACATAAGCATCGCGGCCCCAAACTTTAAGAAATGACAACTTGGGTTTCTTGCCAAACCACAGTTCATATGGTGTCATCTCAATGGATTTCGCTGGTACCATTTTTTAACGTGAATGCAGTTGTCTCTAATGCATAACCCCAAAATGATAGCGGTAAATCAGTAGGAGACATCATAGATCGCACCATATCTAATGAAGTGCGGTTACGACATTCGGACACACCATTACGCTGTGGTGTTCCAGGTGGCGTGAGTTGCGAAACTATTCCGCATTGTTTCAAATGAAGACCAAACTCATAACTCAAATATTCACTTCCACAATCAGATCGTAGAAACTTAATTTTCTTGTTACAATGATTTTCCACTTCACCATGAAATTGTTTGAACTTTTCAAATGTTTCAAACTTGTGTTTCATTAAGTAGATATACCCATATCTGCTCAAATCATCTGTGAAGGTCAGAAAATAACGATACCTTCCGCGAGCATCAACACTCATCGGACCGCATACATCATTATGTATTATTTCCAATAAGTTTGTTGCTCGCTCCATTGTTCCAGAGAATGGACTTAGTCATCTTGCCCATGAGGCATGGTTCACAAGCATCAAGTGATTCATAATCAAGTGATTCCAAAAGTCCAGCTGCATGGAGTTTCTTCATGCGCTTTACACTAATATGACCTAAACGGCAGTTCCACAAGTATGTTGCACTATCATTATCAACCTTGCATCTTTTGGCATCAATATTATGAATATGTGTATCACTACGATCGAGATTCAGTAAACCATTTATATTAAGTGTATGACCATAGAAGGTTTTATTCATGTAAATAGAACAACAATTATTCTTGGACTTAAATGAATAACCGTATTGCAATAAATATTATCCAATCATATTAATGCTCAACACAAAACACCAAATAACATTTATTTTAGGTTCAACACTAATCCCGAAGGTAAAAAGAGTGTGCGATGGTGATCTTATCAACCTTGGAATCATTTCCAACACAAATCGTCACCTCATCCTTAACTAGTCTCTGTTCATTTTACAACTCCTGTTTCGAGTTACTAATCTTAGCAACTGAACCAGTATCAAATATCATGGGGTTACTATGAACACTAGTAAAGTACACATCAATAACATGTATATCAAATATACCTTTCACCTTGCCATCCTTCTTATCCGCCAAGTATTTGGGGTAGTTCCGCTTCTAGTGACCATTCCCTTTGCAGTAAAAGCACTCAGTTTCAGGCTTAGGTCTAGCTTTGGGTTTCTTCACGGGAGTGGCAACTTGCTTGCCATTCTTTCTCGAAGTTCCATTTCATTTCCTTTGCCCCTTTTATTGAAACTAGTGATCTTGTTAACCATCAACACTTGATGCTCTTTCTTGATTTCTACCTCCGCCGATTTTAGCATCGTGAAGAGCTCGGGAATCATCTTCATCATCCCTTGCATATTATAGTTCATCATGAAGTTCTAGTAACTTGGTGATATTAACTAGAGAACTCTATCAATCACTATCTTATCTGGAAGATTAACTCCCATTTGATTCAAGCGATTGTAGTACTCAGACATTCCGAGCACATGCTCACTGGTTGAGCTATTCTCCTACATCTTGTAGGCAAAGTACTTGTCAGAGGTCTCATACCTCTCGACTCGGGCATGAGTCTGAAATACCAATTTCAGCTCTTGGAACATATTATATGCTCTATGGCATTCAAAACGTTTTTGAAGTCCCGGTTCTAAGCCGTAAAGCATGGTGCACTAAACTATCAAGTAGTCATCATACCGAGCTTGCCAAAACGTTCATAACGTCTGCATCTGATCCTGCAAAAGGTCCGTCACCTAGCGGTGCATCAAGGACATAATTCTTCTGTGCAGCAATGAGGACAATCCTCAGATTACGGATCCAGTCCGCATCATTTCTACTATCATATTTCAACTTAATTTTTCTCTAGGAACATATCAAAAATAAAACAGGGGAGCTATACGCGAGCTATTGATCTACAACATAGATATGCAAAAACTATCAGGACTAAGTTCATGATAAACTAAAGTTCAATTAATCATATTACTTAAGAACTCCCACTAAGATAGACATCCCTCTAGTCATCTAAATGATCACGTGATCCATATCAACTAAACCATGTCCGATCATCACGTGAGATGGAGTAGTTTTCAATGGTGAACATCACTATGATGATTGTCGGTGTCAGAACCGACGGATCTCGGGTAGGGGGTCCCGAACTGTGCGTCTAAGGCGGATGGTAATAGGAGGCTGGGGACACAACGTTTTACCCAGGTTTGGGCCCTCTTGATGGAGGTAAAACCCTACGTCCTGCTTGATTAATATTGATGATATGGGTAGTACAAGAGTAGATCTACCACGAGATCGGAGAGGCTAAACCCTAGAAGCTAGCCTATGGTATGATTGTTTGTTGTGTCCTACGGACTAAAACCCTCCGGTTTATATAGACACCGGAGAGGGTTAGGGTTACACAAGGTTGGTTACAAAGGAGGAGATATCCATATCCGTATTGCCTAGCTTGCCTTCCACGCCAAGTAGAGTCCTATCCGGACACGAGATGAAGTCTTCAATCTTGTATCTTCATAGTCCAACAGTCCGGCCAAAGGATATAATCCGGCTGTCCGGAGACCCCCTAATCCAGGACTCCCTCAGTAGCCCCTGAACCAGGCTTCAATGACGATGAGTCCGGCCCGCAGTATTGTCTTCGGCATTGCAAGGCAGGTTCCTCCTTCGAATACATCACAGAAGAATTTGAATACAAGGATAGTGTCCGACCCTGCAAAATAAGTTCCACATACCACCGTAGAGAGAATAATATTTCCGCAAATCTAATTTGCTGACTTGTTTTGGCAACACGACATTATGCCATGGCCCGGTGATTATTCGAACCGTTTCCTTTAACTGGCCCCGCATATAACACGAGGCAGTTTTTTGACACGTCTTGTCAAAGCAAAGATCGTGTCCCCTTATCACGGGATTCTCATCAATACGGGCGTGGGTAACCCAACCGCGCCATCGATTACGGCGCTTGGGGGATAAGCGAGTTTTACCAGGCTAGTGGGGACGCATAGTTCCGTCCGCCCATATAAAGGGATAAGGATTCACCTTTTCATCCATGCCTTCTTCCTCCTTTGCTCATCCATTTTCACACACTCAAGCTCCAACACCCAAGTCCACATCCCTTCCCTCAACCTTCTCCAAACATGTCCGGGGCGGGAGGCAAATGGATGGCTTCCTTCGTTATGCAGGGACATATCTAGAAGCTGCGCGGAGCCGGATACTTAGCCGCAAATATCGCGCATCGGCTGCCCGCTGCGGGGCAGATCGTCCCTACCTCGGAACCTCACGAGAGGGTAGTTTTCCTCCACCACTTCCTCCGCAGACTGGGGTTTCCCCTCCATCCATTCGTCCATGGTCTCATGTTCTACTACGGGCTGGACTTTCATGATCTGGCCCCGAACTTCGTCCTCAACATTTCGGTGTTCATCATCGTGTGCGAGGTTTTCCTCCGCATCCGGCCCCACTTCAGCCTGTGGTTAAAGACCTTTAATATCAAGCCGAAGGTGGTAGGAGGCCAACAAGCAGAATGCGACGGAGCCATGGCGGGTAAGATGCCCAATGTTATATGGCTTGAAGGCTCCTTTGTGGAGACAATAAAGGGATGGCAATCGGCGTGGTTCTACATCACCGAGCCGTGCGACGCCAAATGGGCGGCAGCCCCCGAGTTTCGATCCGGATTCCCTACACGGCTCACTTCCTGGAAAGAGAAGGGCTTGTCGTGGGGTTCATCGGTGGAGCTGGATGGACTCCAGAAATGTATCCGGAGTATGGCAAGCAAGAAGCTCAAGCTTGTCAACATAGTCCAGGTTATGCTCATCCACCGGATCCTCCCGTGTCAACAACGGGATTTTAACTTGTGGGAGTTCGACCCGGCCCGGCACCAGACTCTGAGCGAGCTCTTTGATACGACGCACAAGGACATCTGGAAGGTGTTGTTCAAGGGCGCCGTGGTCTCTCCTTCTCTCGTCGAGGACCGCGGACTAAGCGCAAAGCGCCTAACGCGTTTGGTGAGTTCAATACATCTCGTAGGACATTTATTTCCCCTAGCTTAATCATGTGCGGGGTCTAATCTCCATGCCTTTGATAGGACTGGGTGGAGACGTCGGGGCAGATTAACTGTCCGACCCCTTTGCCCGAAGACACTGTGGGCGCTCTCCTGATGGAGATGCTGACTCCGGCTCCTTACAAGGTGCCGGAGAAGACCAAGAAGGCCAAGGGAACCCGAAAGAGTTCCCGGCGCCAGGTGTTATCGGACTCATCGTCCGATGACTCTATGGCACACTCCTCCCCCGAAGACGAGGAGGAAGAAGAAGATGCTCCCCCTCCAGGCGGGGGAGACAAGAAAAGGAAGGCCGTCCCAACTGGGGGGCCGAAGGGTCCAAGAAGGGAAGGACTCTCCTTCCGGACAGTTCCACCGCCGCCGATGAAGGCGAAGACGAGTGGTTGCCCAGGGCCAAGCCCATGGGGAGATCGTAAGTATTCAGATACCAGAGTAACTCATAGCATTCCTTTGTCGCACTGCTTTCCCTAACACCGAACATGATTATGCAGGCCGCCACGAGCCAGTATCGATGTATCATCGGATGGCTCCCTGGGCTCGTCGGACATGGATAGCGATCCAGTCCCAACCGCCACCTCCCCTCATCCTACGGACGACGCCGATGTGTTGTCTCACAAGGCACCGGGTCGAGGGGAGACAGTCCCGGAGGCGCCTCAAGGCGGCCTCCCGGACTCCGGGAGCCGAGGGGACAAGGCCCCTGAGAGCTCCGAGTTCGGCCCTCAGTCGAACACCGCGCCAGAACCTCCAGTGGTTCCGGGCTCGGGCAGGCGGCCTCCTTCTAAGAGGGGCAAGGCGCCTATGCCGGTGACCTCTATCCATCCAGAGGCGCCGGACAATCTGCTGGAAGCGCTTCGCAGCGCTTCCATTGACGAGGAGCACCGTACTATTATGAGTGCGGTGGTCCAGAAGGTGCAGTCCGCCAAGAGTGGATTGACTGAAGCCTGTTCCAGTCTTCTAACAGGCTTTGAGGTAAGTGTTTAAAATATAGGAAAAATATTACCGCATAGACAGTAGCCCCTAATGCTTTGTTCAGTGTTCACAAAGAAAAGCCGAACAGAGGATCAAATAATATCGCGGGAGTCTAATATAAGTATGTCAATATGCGCATGCAGGCCTCGCTGCTGGCGTCAGCCGCACTGATTGCGGAGGTCGCCGTACTGAAGCAGGACCTCGAGGGGTCCAAGAAAGAGCTCGGCCTTGCCAAGAGGCAGCTCAAGGAGAACCAGGGTAAGTAATACCTTGTCTATAGATATATATAAAAGAAGACGTGATTGCAAAATGACAGGATCATCGTATATTTGCCAGGGGCCACGACCGAGGTGGCAACCCTGAAGCAAGCGCTAACCAAGGCTGAAGATAAAGCGGCCAAGGAGTGCACCGAGCGGGAAAAACAAGAGGCTCGTGTGGGCGAGGTGCAGCAAGAGCTCTAGGCTCTCGTGATGAAGCACGAGGCGTTGGAGCTTGACTCAAAGACGCGAGAGTCTGAGCTTGCTGCGGCCCTGGAGAGCGCAAAAAGTGCCAAGGCCGAAGCCCAAAAGGCCCTTCAGGAGATTCATGCGATGAAGAAAATAGCGGCGGGTAAGGCATTCTATATGCAAAGCAAGCATGTAAAAGTAAATTACCGATTACTTACCCGAATTCGGAGCTCTCCAGGAGCATTCGCAGATTTGCCCCGCGGCGTGTCGGATGCCGCACAGTTTTATCAGGCCGATGAGGGAAGCTCAACGAAGAAGCTGTTCTGGTCTCAGTATGCTGAGACCGAACACCCGATGCCTCGGAGTGACCAGCTAAAGCAGCTGGTCGAGCTGCACAAGGCGGCCGAACAGGCCATGAAGGGCCTTATAGTCCGGCTGTGGCCTGACGACGCCCTTCCAAACAGCTACTTCGGCCTGGTGAGGCGGCTTGTGGATGCCTGCCCACGGCTGGAGGTCATCAAGCAGTCCGTCTGCATCGAAGTTGCACGCCGGGCTTTCGCCCGTGTGAAGGTGCAGTGGGCCAAGCTAGACGCTGTGAAGCTGATCAAGGAAGGGCCGCCGCAGGGCAAGGAGCATCGCACCCCCGAAATTTATTATGAGGGTGTCCTGAAGGGTGCCCGTCTTGTAGCGGACGAATGTTCCAAGGGTGTAATATTTGAGTAAACTTGCTCGTGTGATCCTGTATGATGAAAACTTGTTTCATATGCGCTATGCAACGCTTGTGTGAATTTAAAATATTACCTTCTGTTTGGCTGTTTATCCAATCTGAGAGATGGCTAGTCCTCGGCTTCTGCCCCCATTCCACGAGTGCTGGGGTGTTCGGGATAAACCTGAGCACTCTTGTTCCCATGTTTGGGTCCTTGGAGGGAGGTGCTCAGCACAACGAACAAGGCAACCGGACTAATAATGCTTTATCACTCTCACTTAGCCATAGAATTCTATAATTTTAAATTTCGGCGAAGCCCCTGGTATTCGAAAGGCCGAATTCGGGGCGTGATACACGCCTTTAAGCCGGACAGGGCCGACCCCTCGCCCTAAGCGGCATAAGTCTTTAGGGACTCGAAAACCTCGCCGAACGGTGACCAGTCTCTCGCCTTATCATGACAGTCAGTTTTAGCTTTCTCTACTGAGGTGCTAAGCCCGGCAGAACCGGGGCACAATCGCAGTAGTTCTCCTAGCGCTACCTTAGCTGATAGAGCAGAACGTAAGGTACCAAAACATAGGAGCCAGGCAAACCCAACATTTGACCAAAAACATGATTCGGAGCTGATGCTTATAATGCTATAAGTTCGGGGTGCCGCACTTGTGAAAGTGTTCAGACTTTTCACACCATATTGTGGGGTACGTAAGCCCCTGGTGTATTAGCCGTACCAAAGTGTACGGTTGCAAGGCGTCGTTAATGAACACATATATATATATATTACAAGAATGCAATAATAGTCGTGATGTTATGCATTGTTTATTCAAAAAGGTGCGTTAAAGCAGAATGATACAGATAGTGCGATAAGCAAAGAGTGGGACCATGTCCCTTCCAAGGGAAAGCTGAGGAATAGTATTAAATCAAATATTTCGCTCGTTATTGTAATCCACCTGGGAATTCTGTGGTGTGAGGTAGCTTTCTGCCTCCTTGGTTGCTGCATCATGTGTTCGTCAATAGTGCTGCTGGACAGGGTTTCCAGAGATTAAGGTCTTGAAAAGAGAAAGATAACCAAACGGGAAGCCCCTAGTGCGGTTTAAGCCGTGTCTTGGGACGTGCCGCATTTGTGCCCCCCTCCCCACCTGTGCCCATGGTATTTTTAATGCGTAATTATGTACGCGTGGCATGAGTTTCGCCGTTTGGCTGGGACTGGGGTGGGGGCCGCATTGCTACGCGAGCTCAGATCGCGCCAGGCGGTCTAGTTGCCGATTGCTCCGAGCATGCTTGAAGGTGTCCAGGTCTTGAAACGCCGAACCGGTGGATTGCCTTAAGAGGCTACTTTGCGCTTCTGCTGCGAGGGCCGCGGTGTGCTCCTCCGTTCGGAGAGAGCGCTCTGTGTTTCCATTGACTATAATAACCCCGTGAGGTCCTGGCATCTTGAGCTTGAGGTATGCATAATGCGGTACCGCATTGAATCTCGCAAATGCGGTTCGCCCGAGCAGTGCATGATAACCACTGCAGAACGGGACTATATCAAAGATTAACTCTTCGCTTCGGAAGTTATCCGGGGATCCGAAGACCACTTCCAGTGTAATTGAGCCTGTGCAATGGGCCTCTACCCATGGAATGACGCCTTTAAAGGTCGTTTTTGTGGGTTTGATCCTTGAGGGGTCTATACCCATTTTGCACATTGTGTCCTGATAAAGCAGGTTCAGGCTGCTGCCGCCATCCATAAGGATTCGAGTGAGGTGAAATCCGTCAATGATTGGGTCCAGAACCAGTGCGGCGAATCCGCCATGACGGATACTAGTGGGATGGTCCCTGCGATCGAAAGTGATCGGATAGGAGGACCATGGGTTGAACTTTGGGGCGACTGGCTCCAACGCATATACGTCCCTGAGCGCACGCTTCCACTCCCTCTTGGGGATGTGGGTTGCGTATATCATGTTTACCGTCCGCACTTGTGGGGGAAACTTCTTCTGTCCTCTGGTGTGTGGCTGCCGGGGCTCCTCCTTGTCATCGCTATGTGGCCCCTTGTCCTTGTTTTCGGCAATTAACTTGCCAGCCTGCTTGAACACCCAACAATCCCTGTTGGTGTGATTGGCTGGCTTTTCTGGGGTGCCGTGTATTTGACACGAGCGATCGAGTATACGGTCCAAGCTGGACGGACCCGGCGTACTTTGTTTGAATGGCCTTTTCCGCTGACCGGGTTTAGAGCCTTTGAATCCGGCATTGACTGCCGTATCCTCGTTATTATCGCTGTTAATGCGGTGCTTATGTTTGTTGCGACGTGACCTGCTATTGCCGTCCTTGGTATCCGAAGTACCATGGTTCTTTGATATGTTATTACTGCCAGCCAGCCAGCTATCTTCTCCCGCACAAAAGCGGGTCATGAGCGTCGTGAGGGATGCCATAGATTTCAGCTTTTCCTGACCAAGGTGCCGGGATAGCCATTCGTCGCGGATGTTGTGTTCGAAAGCCGCTAGGGCCTCAGCATCCGGACAGTCGACGATTTGATTTTTCTTTGTTAGGAACCGAGTCTAGAATTGCCTAGCCGATTCTTCTGGCTGCTGAATTGTGTGGCTCAAGTCATTGGCATCTGGTGGCCGCACATAAGTGCCCTGAAAGTTGTCGAGGAATGCGGCTTCCAGATCTTCCTAACAGCTAATGGACTCTGCTGGCAATCTGTTAAGCCAATGTCGTGCTGGTCCCTTGAGCTTTAGTGGGAGGTATTTGATGGCGTGTAAGTCATCACCGCGGGCCATGTGGATGTGGAGGAGGAAATCCTCGATCCATACCGCGGGATCTGTTGTGCCGTCGTATGATTCAATATTTACAGGTTTGAAACCTTCTGGGATTTGATGATCCATTACTTTGTTTGTGAAGCATAATGGGTGTGCGCACCTCTGTATTGGGCTATATCATGACGCAACTCGAATGGGTCTTGCCCGCTGTGTTCGGCCCGACCGGATTTACTTTTACTGTATCCGGTGTGACGTTTATCGTCTCGCATAGTGCCGCGCCCCCGTGATCCGTAGATCGATCTTGCAAGCTTTGCTTTGTCCTCCGATATGTCTCGCATGTCTGGCGTATCTCCCCATGCCTTTTTATTTGAATGGCGTCGGGGTGCAGGCTGAGTTTTTGGCTGGAATGCCTCTCTATCGCGGCCACGAGGTGGCCGATCAGCCACGTCATACACTTCTTCCTCTAGTCGGGGTAGCAACCTACATTTTGGGTAACTCTTGGAGGGGTGCTCGAGTTTATATTCCTCGGCCGCGAGGACTTCGGTCCATCTATCAGCTAGCAGATCTTGATCAGCTTGAAGCTGCTGCTGCTTTTTCTTAAGGCTATTTGCCATGGCTATAAGCCGGCGTTTGAAGCGCTCTTGTTCAACGGGATCCTCTGGCACGGCGAATTCGTCGTCGCCGAGGCTTTCCTCGTCTTCGGAGGGGGGCATGTAATTATCATCCTCCGCCTCTCCATCTGCCGCGCTCTCAGGAGGGCTGGCTCCTCCATCCTCCTGCTCTAAATCTTGCTGGAGGGGATTGTTGTTGTCTTCGGTACTATCCGGAGTGTTATTATCTCCTGTGCCGGTATCACCACTTTTGCTTTGGCGGGACTTAGAGCGGCGCCGCTGACGTCGACGCTTGGGTTGCTTCTTGGAGGGGTCATCCTCCGCTATCTCATCACCATTGCCTTCTTTGGGTGTATCCACCATGTATATATCGTATGATGAGGTGGCTGTCCAGTGCCCTGTGGGCAGTGGTTCCTCTTCGTCCCCCGCATCGTCGTTCATACCGTCGATGTCTTCGGAGTCGAAGTCGAGCATGTTGGTTAAGTCATCGACAGTGGCTACTAAGTGGGTGGTGGGTGGGCTACGAATTTCTTCGTCGTACGCATCCCAATCCTGCCGGACATAGTTCGGCCAGGATCCTCCTGACAAGGAGAGAGACCTTAATGAGTTTAGTATGTCGCCAAAGGGCGAGTGCTGAAAAATATCCGCGGAGGTAAACTCCATGATTGGCGCCCAATCGGATTCGATAGGAACGGGCGCAGGCGGCTCGGAGTCCGTGGCCGGAGAAAGATCCGGCAGTTCAACAACACGGCTCTCGTGCAAGGTAAGGCCGATGTTTGGCTCGACCACCGCTGAGGGTAAGGCCTCCGTGGCAGGGTCCATCCACCCGTCCACGGACGGCGCGACTGGCTCCGAATTGAGGGTCGGAGCGGCTGCCTGTGCGATCTCCTGGACACTGTCCGATGGTAGAGCTAAATTGTACTCATCATGACCGCGTGACGCACAAGGCAGAGGCTTGAATCCGTCGAAGATCAAGTCTCCACGGATATTGGCCATGTAGTTTAAGTTTCCAAACCTGACCTAGTGGCCAGGGGCGTAACTTTCAATCTGCTCCAGATGGCCAAGCGAATTGGCCCGCAGTGCAAAGCCGCCGAAGACAAAGATTTGTCCGAGGAGAAAAGTCTCGCCCTGGACTGTATCGCTATCGATGATAGTAGGAGCCATCAAGCCTAACGGCGACGACACAGAGGAACTCTCAATGAAAGCACCAATGTCGGTGTCAAAACCGGCGGATCTCGGGTAGGGGGTCCCGAACTATGCGTCTAAGGCGGATGGTAACAGGAGGCTGGGGACACAATGTTTTACCTAGGTTTGGGCCCTCTTGATGGAGGTAAAACCCTACGTCCTGCTTGATTAATATTGATGATATGGGTAGTACAAGAGTAGATCTACCACGAGATCGGAGAGGCTAAACCCTAGAAGCTAGCCTATGGTATGATTGTCTGTTGTGTCCTACGGACTAAAACCCTCCGGTTTATATAGACACCGGAGAGGGTTAGAGTTACACAAGGTCGGTTACAAAGGAGGAGATATCCATATCCGTATTGCCTAGCTTGCCTTCCACGCCAAGTAGAGTCCTATCCGAACATGAGACGAAGTCTTCAATCTTGTATCTTCATAGTCCAACAGTCCGGCCAAAGGATATAATCCGGCTGTCCGGAGACCCCCTAATCCAGGACTCCCTCAATGATCATATCTACTATATGATTCACGTTCGACCTTTCAGTCTCAGTGTTCCGAGGCCATATCTGCATATGCTAGGCTCGTCAAGTTTAACCCGAGTATTCCGCGTGTGCAAAATTGGCTTGCACCCGTTGTATGTGAACATAGAGCTTATCACACCCGATCATCACGTGGTGTCTCGGCGCGACGAAATGTCGCAACGGTGCATACTCAGGGAGAACACTTATACCTTGAGATTTAGTGAGGGGTCATCTTATAATGCTACCGCCATACTAAGCAAAATAAGATGCAGAAAAGATAAACATCACATGCAATCAAAATATGTGACATGATATGGCCATCATCATCTGGTGCCTTTGATCTCCATCTCCAAAGTACCGTCATGATCTCCATTGTCATCGGCATGACACCATGATCTCCATCATCTTGATCTCTACCAATGTGTCGTCACATGGTCGTCTCGCCAACTATTGCTTTTGCAACTATTGCTATCACACAGCGATAAAGTAAAGCAATTATATAGCGCTTGCATCTTATGCAATAAAGAGACAACCATAAGGCTCCTGCCAGTTGCCGATAACTTTAACAAAACATGATCATCTCATACAACAATTTATATATTGTCACGTCTTGACCATATCACATAACAACATGCCCTGCAAAAACAAGTTAGACGTCCTCTACTTTGTTGTTGCAAGTTTTATGTGGCTGCTATGGGCTTCTAGCAAGAACCATTCTTACCTACGTATCAAAACCACAACGATTTTTCGTCAAGTGTGCTGTTTTAACCTTCAACAAGGACCGGGCGTAATCAAACTCGATTCAACTAAAGTTGGAGAAACAGACACCCACTAGCCACCTGTGTGCGAAGCACGGCGGTAGAACCAGTCTCATGAATGCGGTTATGTAATTTTGGTCTGGGCCGCTTCATCCAACAATACCGTCGAATCAAAGTAAGACATGCTGGCACGTAGTATGACTATTATCGCCCACAACTCATTGTGTTCTACTCGTGCATATAACATCTACGCATAGACCTGGCTCTGATGCCACTATTTGGGAACACAATATTTCAAAATTTTACCTACAATCACGCAAGATCTATCTAGGAGATGCATAGCAACGAGAGGGGAGAGTGTGTCTACGTACCCTCATAGACCGAAAGCAGAAGCGTTTAGTAACGTGGTTGATGTAATAGAACGTCTTCGCGATCCAACCGATCAAGTACCGAACGCACGACACCTCCGTGATCTGCACACGTTCAGCTCGGTGACGTCCCTCGAACTCTTGATCCAGTTGAGGCCGAGGGGGAGTTTCGTCAGCACGACGGTGTGGTGACGGTGATGATGAAGTTACCGACGCAGGGCTTCGCCTAAGCACTACGACAATATGACTGAGGTGTAAAACTGTGGAGGGGGGCACCGCACACGGCTAAAGATCAACTTGTGTGTCTTTGGGGTGCCCCTGCCTCTGTATATAAAGGAGGGAGAGGGAGAGGCAGCCAGCCCTAGGGGGCGCGCTAAGGTGTGGTGTAGCGGTTCGACCTCAAACGGTCAAATCTCTGTGTATAAGTGTCATCCTTGGATCGGTAATGCTGACACACACAGTTCTTGAAGGATTTATAATAGAGTGCAATCACACACTTATTACATCGAATGTCTCAAAAGGAGAACTGATTACAATAATATGGCTTAAGGCCATCTAAATAAGATAAACTGCGAAAGCATCGAAGGTAAATGAGTCCATCAACTCCAACGGCATAGCTGAGTGCACGACAACGACCTAGCGCACCTTACTCTTCGTCTGAAAAGTCTGCAACATAATACGTTGCAGCCCGAAACGGGTCAGCACATGGAATATGCTGGCAAAATAACACTGTAGAGCAATGAACATGATAACAGCTATATCTACATGCATATATGGCTGGTGGAGGCTCTATGGTTAACATTTTTGCGTAAAGCCAATTTTTCCCTACTGCAAAGGAATATATTTTATTTAACTAGAAAGTTTGTTGAAAACATCGAGAGTGAAAACCCCATCTCAATCCCAGAATTAATAATCAATAACCCAACAAATTAATTAAGAGTGATGAGATCATCATAATAATTCAGCGGCGCGGCGGGATTGAGATCTGGTGAACGGTACGTCGGCGCGGGGCGGCTCCGGCAGCTGCGCGGTGGGGCGGCGGCGGTGGCAGCGCGGGCGGCGGCAAGCAACAGCAGCGGCGCGGCTCGGCGGCGGCGGTGGCACGGCTTGGGGTGGGGAGAGGCGGCGGGGCCTCGACCCTATTTAAAGAGGCCGGAGGGGCGGCGGTTTGCGCGAGGGGCCGGCGCGGGGGTGGAGTCCGGCTCGGACTCCCCCTCGGCGTCCGTGCGGTGCACGGCGGCTGGGAAGGAAGGCGGCGGCGCTGTGGGCTTCGGCCCGGCTCGGCTGGGCCTTTAGCCTAGTCGGGCGGAAACTTTTTTTAAATAAAATTCCACCGGAGAAAAAAATCCTAAAATATATAAAAAAACTTAAAATGCCAAAAACAATTTTTGCCGTCTAAATAAAATATTTAGAACAAAGTGAACATTTTTCTGGCCTAAGATGCAATTTTCAAAAATGCATATTTTTCTAATTCAAAAAAAATAGCAATGAAAATCCAAATAAAACATTTATTTGATTTTAAAATTTTTCCTCCAATATTTCTCTCTCTTTGAAGAAGTCATATTATCTTCTCTCTTTTATTTTAATATTAGAAATATTTGGAGAAAAAAATATTAAAACCAAATTGATCCTCTTTTCAAATTTGAGAAAATTCAAATATGAAAATTTATGAAATCTCCAACTCTCTCCTTGGGTCCTTGAGTTGCTTAAGATTTCTAGGATCACCACCAAAATGCAGATAAAATATGATATGCATATGATGACCTATGTATAATATCCAAATTGAAAATTGGGATGTTACAAACCTACCCCCCCCTTAAGATGAATCTCGCCCTTGAGATTCAGGTTGGCTAGAAAATAGGTGTGGGTGGTTTCCGTAGATCTTCTTCTCGTTCCGAGGTGGCTTAATCCTCGGTATGGTGGCTCCACTGAACTTTGAAAAACTTGATAACCTTGTTGCGTGTAACTCGGCTGGCAAACTCGAGAATCTTGACGGGCTTCTCCTCGTAGGCCAGATCACTCTCCAACTAAATTGCTTCCAGGGGCACTGTATCTCTTAGAGGAATATCGACCATCTCTGCATGACACTTCTTCAAATGGGAAACGTGAAACACATCATGAACTCCTGACAGTCCTTCGGGTAACTCCAACTTGTAGGCAACCATACGCTCCAAAACTCGGTATGGTCCTACAAATCTCGGGGCTAACTTTCCCTTAACTCCAAATCGTTTAACTCCTCGCAGTGGTGACACATGAAGATATGCTTTGTCTCCGATTTCATAGACTACCTCCTTGTGTTTTGTATCCGCATAACTCTTCTACCTGGACTGAGCTACCTTCAGTCTATCTCGAATCAACTGGACCTTCTCTTCGGACTCCCTGATTAAATCTGGTCCAAACAACTGACGGTCTCCAACTTCATCCCACGTTAACGGTGTCCTGCACTTTCTTCCGTACAAAGCTTCGAAAGGTGCCATCTTCAAACTAGCTTGATAACTGTTGTTGTATGAGAACTCTGTGTAGGGCAAATTATCAACTAGATCCATAATCTAGCGCACAGGCTCTTAACATGTCCTCCAGAATCTGATTGACTCTCTCGGTCTATCCATATGTCTGCAGATGAAAGGCTGTACTGAACTCTAGCCTAGTACCCAAAGTCTAGTGCAACTGATTCCAAAACTTTGAGGTAAACTGTGTCCCTCTATCTGATACGATGGTCCTCAAAACTCCATGCAGACATACGATCCTGGTCATATATATCTTGGCCAACTTCGCGCTTGTATACATGGTTTTCACTAGGATAAAGTGAGCCACTTTGGTCGAGCGATCGACTACTACCCAGATAGAATCATATCTTGTTTGGGTCCTGGGTAATCCGGTGATGAAATCCATGCCAAGTTTGTCCCACTTCCATTCAGGTATCGGCATAGGCTATAATAATCCAGCTGGCTTCTGATGTTCTGCCTTCACTCTCTCACATACATCATATACTGCTACATACTCGACAATATCCTTCTTCATACCTGTCGACCAGAAATGTTCCTTCAAATCCAAATACATCTTGGTGTTTCCGGGGTGAATCGAGTATGGCGAGTCATGAGCTTCCTGAAGTATTAACTTCCCGATCTCCGCATTATTGGGCACATATACATGATCCTCAAACCATAAAGTCTCGTGCTCATCCTCACGAAAACCTTTAGCTTTTCCTTTGCTCATCTTCTCCTTTATCTCAGCAATTTCCTTATCATCCTTTTGAGCTTCTCGAATCATTCCCAATAATGTAGACTGAACCTCCATTGTTGCAAAAAAACCTCTTGGAACTATCTCCAAAGGAAGTTCCTTGAGATCATCAACTAACTCCTGCGGTAATCCTCCACTTACGAGGGTATTGACATAACTCTTTCGGCTCAAAGCATCTGCTACGGCATTGGCCTTTCCTGGATGATAATGCAACTTAATATCATAATCCTTTATAAGCTCCAATCATCTCCTCTGCCTGAGATTTAGCTCCTTCTGAGTGAAAATGTACTTCAAACTCTTGTGATCCGTGTACACATCATAACGGTTCCCGATAAGAAAATGTCTCCAGGTCTTGAGCGCATGTACTACGGCTGCTAACTCCAAATCATGCGTGGCATAATTCAAATCATGCGGTCGAAGCTGACGTGAGGCATATGAAACAACTCTTCCGTCTTGCATAAGTACTCCTCCAAGTCCTTGGCGGGAAGCGTTGCAATACACTTGGAAATCCTTGCGTATATCCGGAAGAATCAGCACTGGGGTTGTAACCAAACGTTTCTTTAACTCCTGAAAACTGGCCTCACATTCTTCGGTCCACTTAAACTTGGTGTCCTTCTTCAACAACTCCATCATGGGCTTCGCAATCTTGGAAAAATTCTCAATGAATCTCCGGTAATATCCCGCGAGTCTAAGAAAACTGTGGATCTCTCCTACTGAGGTGGGTGCCTAATAACCCACAAGTATAGGGGATCGCAACAGCTTTCGAGGGTAGAGTATTCAACCCAAATTTATTGATTCGACACAAGGGGAGCCAAAGAATATTCTCAAGTATTAGAGCTGAGTTGTCAATTCAACCACACCTGGAAACTTAGTATCCGCAGCAAAGTGTTTAGTAGCAAAGTAATATGATAGTGGTGGTAGCGGCAACAAAAGTAAAGACAGCAAAAGTAATGGTTTTGGTATTTTGTAGTGATTGTAACAGTAGCAGCAGGAAAGTAAATAAGCGTAAACCAGTATATGGAAAACTCGTAGGCACCGGATCAGTGATGGATAATTATGCCGGATGCGGTTCATCATGTAACAGTCATAACATAGGGTGACACAGAACTAGCTCCAATTCATGAATGTAATGTAGGCATGTATTCCGTATATAGTGATACGTGCTTATGGAAAAGAACTTGCATGCCATCTTTTGTCCTACCCTCCCGTGGCAGCGGGGTCCTATTGGAAACTAAGGGATATTAAGGCCTCCTTTTAATAGAGAACCGGAACAAAGCATTAGCACATAGTGAATACATGAACTCCTCAAACTATGGTCATCACTGGGAGTGGTCCCGATTATTGTCACTTCGGCGTTGCCGGATCATAACACATAGTAGGTGACTATAGACTTGCAAGATAGGACCAAGAACTCACATATATTCATGAAAACATAATAGGTTCAGATCTGAAATCATGACACTCGGGCCCTAGTGACAAGCATTAAGCATAGCAAAGTCATAGCAACATCAATCTCAGAACATAATGGATACTAGGGATCAAACCCTAACAAAACTAACTCGATTACATGATAAATCTCATCCAACCCATCACCGTCCAGCAAGCCTACGATGGAATTACTCACACACGGTGGTGAGCATCATGAAATTGGTGATGGAGGATGGTTGATGATGACGACGGTGACGAATCCCCCTCTCTGGAGCCCCGAACGAACTCCAGATCAGCCCTCCCGAGAGGTTTTAGGGCTTGGCGGTGGCTCCATATCATAAAATGCGATGATTTCTTCTCTCTGATTTTTTTCTCTCCGAAAGCAAATATATAGAGTTGGAGTTGGCGTCGGAGGGCATCCAGGGGGCCCACGAGGTAGGGGGGCGCGCCCTAGGGGGGGCACCCCCACCCTCGTGAGAAGGGTGTGGGCCCCCTGGTCTTCATCTTTGGCGAGGATTTTTTATTATTTTTTCTAAGATGTTCCGTGGAGTTTCAGGTCATTCCGAGAATATTTGTTTTCTGCACATACAACAACACCATGGCAATTCTGCTGAAAACAGCGTCAGTCCGGGTTAGTTCCATTCAAATCATACAAGTTAGATTCCAAAACAAGGGCAAAAGTGTTTGGAAAAGTAGATACGACGGAGACGTATCAACTCCCCCAAGCTTAAACCCTTGCTTGTCCTCAAACAATTCAGTTGACAAACTGAAAGAAAGAAAGAAAAACTTTTACAAACTCTGTTTGCTCTTGTTGTTGTAACTATGTCAAGCCAGCATTCAAGTTTTCAACATAGATCATAACTAACCATATTTGCAATAATTCTCAGGTCTCATAATTACTCATATCAATAGCATAATCAACTTGCAAGTCATAATAATAAATCTCGGATGACAACACTTTCTCAATACAGTCATAATATGATATAACAAGATGGTATCTCACTAGCCCTTTCTGAGACCGCAAAACATAAATGTAGAGCACCTTTAAAGATCAAGGACTGACTAGACATTGTAATTCATGGTAAAAGAGATCCAATCATAGTCACACCCAACATAGATTAATAGTGATGAATGCAAATGACAGCTGTGCTCTCCAGCCAGTGCTTTTTAATAAGAGGGTGATGACTCAACATAAAAGTAAATGGACATGCCCTTCGCAGAGGGAAGCGGGGATTTGTAGAGGTGCCAGAGCTCGGTTTTGAAATAGAGATAAATTGTATTTTGAGCGGTATACTTTCATTGTCAACGTAACAACTAAGAGATGGCGATATCTTCCATGCTAAACACATCATAGGCGGTTCCCAAACAGAATTGTAAAGTTTATACTCCCCCTCCACCAACAAGCATCAATCCATGGCTTGCTCAAAACAACAAGTGCCTCCAACATACATCAGGTCCTAGGGGGAGTTTTGTTTGCAATTAATTTTGATTTAGTTTGCATAAAGCATGGGACTGGGCATCCCGGTGACCAGGCATTTTCTCGTGAGTGAGGAGCGGAGTCCGCTCCTCTTGAGAATAACCCGCCTAACATGGAAGATAAGGACAGCCTTGGTTGATACATGAGCTATTCGAGCATACAAAACAGAATGTTTATTTGAAGGTTTAGAGTTTGGCACATACAAATTTACTTGGAACGGCAGGTAGATACCGCATATAGGAAGGTATGGTGGACTCATCTAGAATAACTTTGGGGTTTAAGGAATTGGATGCACAAGCAGTATTCCCGCTTAGTACAAGTGAAGGCTAGCAAAAGACTGGGAAGCGACCAACTAGAGAGCGACAACAGTCATGTACATGCATTAAAATTAATAAACATTGGGTGCAAGCACGAGTAGGATATAATCCACCATGAACATAAATATCGTGAAGGCTATGTTGATTTTGTTTCAACTAAATGCGTGAACATGTGCCAAGTCAAGTCACTTAAATCATTCAAAGGAGGATACCACCCCATCATACGACATCATAACCATCTCAATAGCATGTTGGCACACAAGGTAAATCATTATACTCATAGCTAATCAAGCATGGCGCAAGCAACTATGATCTCTAATTGTCATTGCAAACATGTTCATTCATAATAAGCTGAATCAAGAACGAGGGACTCATCATATTTACAAAAACAAAAGAGGTCGAGTTCATACCAGCTTTTCTCATCTCAGTCAGTCCATCATATATCATCATAATTGCCTTTCACTTGCACGACCAAACGGTGTGGATAATAATAAGAGTGCACGTGCATTGGGCTAAGCTGGAATCCGCGAGCATTCAATAAACAAGAGAAGACAAGGCAATATGGGCTCTGGGTTAAATCAACAATAATGCATATAAGAGCCATTTCAACAATTCAATTATGGTCTTCTCCTACTGACCCCCAAAGAAAAGAAAAGAAATAAAACTATTTACACAGGAAAGCTCCCAACAAGCAAAAGAAGAACGGGGAATATTTTTGGGTTTTATTTTTAATTATTACTACTACAGCAGAAAAATAAACTACTACTAATTTTTTGGTTTTTCTTAAGGTTTAACAAACACACAAGAAGAAAGCAGGAAAAAGAAAATAAACTAGCATGGATATTACAGTGAAAAAGTATGAGCACCGACATCTAGCAATGAGTGTGTGTGATCATAAATGTAATGTCGCTGAGAAATACGTACTCCCCCAAGCTTAGGCTTTTGGCCTAAGTTGGTCTATGGCCACGGCTGGCCTGGCGGATATCCATAATAATAGTTGTTGGGGTCGTACTGTGATGAGGAAGAATAGTTGGGATCATACTGTGATGAAGAAGAGGACTCTGACTGCCACTGGCTGACAGTCATCTCTGGATCCCAAGAATAAACAGATTGTCGTGGAGGCTCATCTTGTGGCTCTTGTTCCGGGGCTGGTGCAGGATTCTTGTAAGCTTGGACGACAGCCCACGTAACGAGGTAGGGTCCTACAAAATTAAACAAAGAAGGAGCAGGCAGGATAATAGTCTCAGGATGATGTTTGTTAAAGAACAATTGATACTTAAGCTCTCATGCCCTATTCTTAACAATAAAATCATGTGCCACCATACTTTTATGATCTAGATAAACACAGGGCAGCACCTTTTCTTCCTTCTCAGCATGCCTAATAGGTATGTTAAAATGTGCAGCTAGGCGTGTGGCATAGACGCCTCCAAAGATGGGACCCTTAGTACGGTTCATACTTAACCGTCTAGCAATAATACCGCCCATACTAAAAGTGTTATCACTGTATAAACCGTGGTGCAGAATAATTATATCAGGGATGCTAAGGTTTCCACAGTTTCCGCGTCCAATTAAACAACGACTAGCAAATAATGCAAAGTAACGTAAAACAGTAAAATGTATGCTAGTGATTCGTGCATCGGAAACCTTCCTAGTTTCCCCTACAGTGATAGTATCAATAAACCCAGCCACATCATCATGATATGGTTCTTCTGTCTTGACCTCAAAAGGGACTAAACAAATCCGTCAGAAATCATGAAGTGACATCTCCTTATGCTCATCATATAAATGAAACTCCACCATAGGTGGTGAGTTCCTAGAATGAAAATGAAAGTTTTGCACAGAAGTATTTGTGAGTAAGAGATACTGATCGCATTGGTCGTGGAGGAAAGCGGTGAGGCCTGCATTGTGAGCCAATTCATGAAAATCTTCATAGATACCGGCTGCTCTCAAGAAATCATCAGAAGGCCATTCACACACCCGAATCTCCGCGGTGCGCGGCAAATTATACTTAGGCTTCGGTGCCTTTTCCTTCGAGCTTTGGCTCGATGAGCCCCTCAAAAATCTCCTCATTATTTTTCTGAAATTATCTGAAATTTTTAGTAACTTAAAACAAAAATGAACCAACTTTAATAAAACTGATAGCAACTACTCCTACTAGTGCGTAGAGCCTATATCAAGCATTAGAACTACTTGGAACCATATAAATTTGACATGCAAGCTCAAGAACATGGTCACCTATGCAGCACAAATTTGCAAAGAATAAAGCACTAGAACAAAAACTAATTGGACCAATGGAGGAGTCACATACCAAGGAACAATCTCCCCAAGCAGTTTTGCGAGAGGTGCTTTGAGCAAGGAGATCGAAAATCACAGCAAGAGTGGCTGGAACTCGTGCTTGAGTTGGTTTTTCGGGTTTGTGTGAGACAGAGAAAGAAGATGGGTGCTGGGATAAGTGGAGGAGGGCCAGCGTGGGCCCACGAGGCAGGGGGCGCTCCCTAGAGGGGGGGGGGACGCGCCCACCACCCTCGTGGCCAGGTGGCAGCTCCTCCCGCGGTAATTTTTGCACAGTAAATCCTCAAATATTCCCGAAAAAATCATATTAAATTGGCATGGCATTCTGAGGACTTTTATTTCCGGGATATTTTTATATTGCACGAATAAGTCAGGAAATAGACTGAAAATACTATTTTTACTTTATTTAATATAAATAACAGAAAATAAAGGTGGGGTACAAAAGTTTGTGCTTCTAGTTTCATCCATCTCATGCTCATCAAAAAGAATCCACTAACAAGGTTGATCAAGTCTTGTTAACAAACTCATTCCGATAATCATGAAACCGGAGAAATTTTGAATAACACTAAGTTACCTCAACGGGGATATGCACATCCCCAACAATAAGAATATCATATTTCTTCTTGACAGTAGGAAGAGGAAATTCAAAACCTCCAAATATAATCGATGGAATTTTTCCAATAGAGTTGATACTATGAACTTGAGGTTGTTTCCTCGGAAAGTGTACCGTATGCTCATTACCATTAACATGAAAAGTGACATTGCCTTTGTTGCAATCAATAACAGCCCCTGCAGTATTAAGAAAAGGTCTTCCAAGAATAATAGACATACTATCATCCTCGGGAATATCAAGTATAACAAAGTCCGTTAAAATAGTAACGTTTGCAACCACAACAGGCACATCCTCACAGATACCGACAGGTATAGCAGTTGATTTGTCAGCCATTTGCAAAGATATTTCGGTAGGTGTCAGCTTATTCAAGTCAAGTCTACGATATAAAGAGAGAGGCATAACACTAACACCGGCTCCAAGATCACATAAAGCAGTTTTAATATAATTTCTTTTAATGGAGCAAGGTATAGTAGGTACTCCGGGGTCTCCAAGTTTCTTTGGTATTCCACCCTTAAAAGTATAATTAGCAAGCATGGTGGAAATTTCAGCTTCCAGTATCTTTCTTTTATTAGTAATGATATCCTTCATATATTTAGCATAAGGATTTGTTTTGAGCACATCAGTTAATCTCATACGCAAAAAGACAGGCCTAATCATTTCAGCAAAACACTCAAAATCCTCATCATCCTTTTTCTTGGATGGTTTCAGAGGAAAAGTCATGGGTTTCTGAACCCAAGGTTCCCTTTCTTTACCATGTTTCCTAGCAACAAAGTCTCTTTTATCATAACGTTGATTCTTTGATTGTGGGTTATCAAGATCAACAGCGGGTTCAATTTCTACATCATTGTCATTACTAGGTTGAGCATCATCATGAACATCATTATCAATATTTTCATTAGGTTCATGTTCATTACAAGATTGTGTTTCAGCATCAAACATAGAAATATCATTTGGATTATCAGGTGGTTCAGCAATAGGTTCACTGGAAGTCTGCACAGTTCTATCATTTTTCTTCTTCTTCTTCTTCTTTTTAGAAGAACTAGGAACATCAATATTATTTCTCTGAGAATCTTGCTCGATTCTCTTAGGGTGGCCTTCAGGATACAAAGGTTCCTGAGTCATTCTACCAGTTCTAGTAGCCACTCTAACAGCATAATCATTTTTCTTACTATTCATTTCATCAAGCACTTCTTTTTGAGCCTTAAGTACTTGTTCTACTTGAGTGGTAACCATAGAAGCATGTTTGCTAACAAGTTTAAGTTCACCTTTAATATTAGCCATATAGTCACCCAAGCGTCTAATCATATAAGCATTTTCTTTTAATTGTCTACCAAAATAAGCATTGAAGTCGTCTTGCTTAAACATAAAGTTATCAAACTCATCCAAGCACTGACTAGCAATTTTAGTAGGAGGGACTTCAGCTTTATCATATCTATAGAGAGAATTTACCTTTACTACCTGTGTCGGGATATCGGGATCAGGAGGTTCTTCAATAAATAAAGAATTAAGATCATATGTTTCTTCAACAGGCGGTGAATTAAGACCATGTATTTCTTCAATAGGAAGTAAATTCTTAACGTCTTCAGATTTAATAACTTTTTCTTTCATAGATTTCTTTGCCTCTTGCATATCTTCGGGACTGAGAAATAGAACACCTCTCTTCTTCGGAGTTGGTTTAAGAATAGGCTCAGTATTTGGAGCAGGAGCTGGCTCAGGAGGTGGCTCAGGAGGTGCCCAATTATTTTCATTTGTCAACATATTATTCAATAGGATTTCAGCTTCATCTGGTGTTCTTTTCCTGAAAAGAGAACCAGCACCAACTATCCAGGTAATCTCTGGAAGCACCGGTTAGTCCATTATAAAAGATATCAAGTATTTCAGGTTTCTTAAGAGGATGATCAGGCAAAGCATTAAGTAACTTGAGAAGCCTCCCCCAAGCTTGTGGGAGACTCTCTTCTTTAATTTGCACGAAGTTGTATATTTCCCTCAAAGCAGCTTGTTTCTTATGAGCAGGGAAATATTTAGCAGAGAAGTAATAAATCATATCCTGGGGACTACGCACACAACCAGGATCAAGAGAATTAAACCATATCTTAGCATCACCCTTTAATGAGAACGGAAATATTTTGAGTATATAAAAGTAACTCGATCTCTCATCATTAGTAAACAGGGCAGCTATATCATTTAACTTAGTAAGATGTGCCACAACAGTTTCAGATTCATAGCCATAAAACGGATCAGATTCAACCAAAGTAATTATATCAGGATCAATAGAGAATTCATAATCCTTATCAGGAACACATATTGGTGAAGCAGCAAAAGCAGGGTCGGGTTTCATTTTATCTCTAAGTGATTCTTTGTTCCATTTAATTAATAACCTCTTAAGCTCATATCTATCTTTGCAAGCTAAAATAGCGGCAGAAGATTCCATATCAAAAAGATAGCCCTTAGGAATAACAGGCATATTTTCATCATCACTATCATCATCATATTCAGATTCAACAATTTCTTTTTCTCTAGCCCTAGCAATTTGTTCATCAAGAAATTCACTAAGGGGCACAGTAGTATCAGGCATAGAAGCAGTTTCATCATAAGTATCATGCATAGTAGAAGTGGCATCATCAATAACATGCGACATATCAGAACGAATAACAGAAGCAGGTGTAGGTGTCGCTAACTTGCTCATAACAGAAGGCGAATCAAGTGCAGAGCTAGATGGCAGTTCCTTACCTCCCCTCGTAGTTGAGGAATAGATCTTGGTTTTTGGATCTCTCAAGTTCTTCATAGTGATAAGTAGATATAAATCCCAAGTGACTCAAAGAATAGAGCTATGCTCCCCGGCAACGGCGCAAGAAATTAGTCTTGATAACCCACAAGTATAGGGGATCGCAACAGCTTTCGAGGGTAGAGTATTCAACCCAAATTTATTGATTCGACACAAGGGGAGCCAAAGAATATTCTCAAGTATTAGCAGCTGAGTTGTCAATTCAACCACACCTGGAAACTTAGTATCTGCAGCAAAGTGTTTAGTAGCAAAGTAATATGATAGTGGTGGTAGCGGCAACAAAAGTAAAGACAACAAAAGTAATGTTTTTGGTATTTTGTAGTTGTCGGGGGACTAATCCACGAACACCTATGGGACCGGCGGACCGAGTCCCTTTCGGTTCGGCGGGGGCAGAGGTCGTGCAAAGAGCCGATCGAGGCGAATCACACGAGCAGTTTACCCAGGTTCGGGCCGCACGGATGCGTAAAACCCTACTCCTGCTTTGTGGTTTGTATTGAGTTCTTGCTCAGGAGTGCCGAGTGCTACAGTACACACCAGCAGCTAACGAGACCGAGCGTGAGTGTTCTGTTTCCCCCCCACCCCCTCTCTACGTTGCGCATGGGCCTCCTTTTATATGCTCAAGGGGTCACCGACAGGTGGCAACATAGACAAGGGTAAAAATGGAAAGGTGCTGCGGTTGGTACAACTACCTGCTACAGTGTATCATACCTAACCCTGACGGCAGGGGACAAGGGCATTAAATGCCCGTCTGTGTCGCCTAAATAGTGCAAAAAGGGACCGTCAGGGGCGCCACTGCTCGCCACGATGGCAATCTTGTCAGCGCCGCTTGCCACCGCGCACCGCTAGCTGCACAGCCTCCCGCCACGTACGCCTGGAAGGGTCCCAGAGCGACACGTTGGTGGATGTGCTGGAGCGCGGACACAGAGTGGTGGCTTGCCGCGTCAAGCGCCTTGCCGCGGTTGTTGTCTTGCCGCGTCCGGGAGCTTGTCGCTCACCGGGCCTTGCCGGGACGTGTGGTGCGTCGCGGCAAGTTCCTTGAGATGCCTTGGTTGGCCTTCCCGGCAAGCTCCTCTTGCCGGGGTCTTGAGGTGCCTTGGTTGGCCTTCCCGGCAAGCTCCTCTCGCCGGGGTCTTGACTTGGATACTTTGTTCTTGAATGGCTCCAAAGGAACCACGGAGGACCTTGGCGGTCACCCGGCAAGCCTTGCCGCGGGATGCTGCGACTGCCCGTGCACAAGTTCGGGATACTAGGGTACCCCTACTCTAGTACACCGACAGGAGCCCCCGGGCCTGGGCCATACACGGTGCCGAGCGCTGTTGGGCCAGGCCCAAAACAGGGCACGGGCACGCGCGGCCTAGGTTACACCGTATCTCTCTCCGCATCCACCACGCCCTCCCCGAACGGCACGCGTTGAATGCGGCGTCGTGGGAGAGATCGTGGGGGGTTTCTTTATTCGGAAATGCGGAACGTCCGCCCCCTCCCTCTTTATAAGCAGAGGAAACAGGGGTAGTTCGCCCATTTGCCAGTTGCTGCTTCAATCTCGGAAATCTCCGCTGCTCCCTTGTCTTCCCAAAGTCGAAAGAGAGCAGCGCTCCGCCCCCCATCGCCACCAGCACCACCAACGCCGTCGACCTCCTCCACCACTTCCGCCATGGCTCCAAAAGCCGACAAGGGGAAGGTTGTGAAGTCGACCGAGGCGCAGCGGCTTGCGGCGCTGCGGAAGGAGCGGGCAGTCTTCCCCCCCAAGCTCGCCGCGAAGGAGCTGAGGGAGAACTACTACCTCTTCTGGTCGACGGAGACGCGGGCGCACCCGCGCACGAAGGTACTTCCCGCCGCCGCTTGGAAGAAGGCTCCGAACGGATACCCTTTCTTTGCCTTGTTCTTCTACTGCGGGCTCTGCCCGCCCTTCTCTAAATTCTTCTGCGATATCATGAACACCTACGGGTTCCACCTCCTTGACTTCACCCCCAATGCCGTTCTGACCATGGCAGTTTTCGCGCATCTCTGCGAAAACTTTGTCGGAGTCCATCCCAATGTAGCAGCCCTCTTTCGCCATTTCTTTATACCCCGGGTAGAGAGAGGAGAGCCTTTATCCGGCGGAATCGCCTGGATCTCAAGGGCCGGCAAGAAGGAAACTTATCTGGAGGGAGAGTTCCGCGGCAAGTGGGAGGAATGGAGAGCAGACTGGTGCTGGATTGACGAGGAGAACCCGCAGCCATTTACCACCCGGCGCCAAATCCCAGTAGCACGCGGCAGCGACTGGAGTGACGTGGCCCCGGAAGATGACAGGTTGAAGATTGCTGTCACCCGGATCCTACGCCTCAGGCTTGCCGGGCTCACTGTAGGCGCTGTTGGCGCAGATTTCCTTCGCCACCGCATCGCCCCTCTGCAAGAACGAGGAAGACCCGCTTGGGAGTTCAAGAATGCGGCGGATATCATGAGGCTGCGGTCGGGCCTCAACTTCAACTTCACTGTCCTGGAGCTCAACGCGATGCTCCAGGAGCTGTTCAAGTATGACCCCCAACATCCCGAAGTCTTCAGGTTGCCGGGGGGTGTCGTTCCGCTGTGTAACAATTCCTCGCTCGACCGCATCCGGACAATGATGCCGCAGTGCGACTCGCACGGGATTGTCCCAACTTGGCAAGAGCCTGCGGACGACGTCGTGCAGCAATTCTTCGATGGCTTGGTAGAAGTGCCGATCCATCCCGACGAGAAGGACAGCCTTACCCGCGACACCACCGATGAGGAGATGACACGCATCGCCACCAGGCTGGAAGAGGCGGCGGCAGCCGCAGCTGCGGGCGAATTTGGATTCACCGTGGAGGAGGCAGATGCAGCAGAGGCGGGAAGCCTTACCGAGCGAGAGGAGCGCGTCGGCGAGAAAGAACTTGCCGGTCATGGCACCAGGTCGAGCGAGCCCGCCAAGGATACGAGCGGCTCGCTGGAGATCAACTCGTCTTCCACCTCATCTTCAGACAGCTCGCCACAAGCAGAGCCTCCATCTCCACCAAGAAGGCGCCTCCGCAAGGCCGGGGAGGTAGCGGAGCGGCAGACGAGTCAACAGCCGCCGCGCCGCGCGACACGCTCCACCGCGGCAAGCACCATTGCCGCGGGAGCATCTCACGCTGCAGCGGCAACTGGAGCGGGGTCCTCCCGGACCACCGCTTCTGCTCCTGCCGCTTCTCATGCCGCGACGACAGCTGGAGCGGGGTCGTCGCAGACCACCGCCACTGTTCCCGCCAAGCGGTCAAGGGAAGCCACTCCTCCGCCTCCTCGCGCCGAACGTGAACCGGACTTTGACTTCTCCGCGTTCAGCTCCGATGAGGGAGAAGAAGAAGAGTAAGATCCTCTTGTTGTACTTGTAGTTCTTCGATTCTTGCTGTTTTGTCTTGTATCTCACTTGCTTTACTCTGAACTTATTCCTTTTCAGGACTCTGGCCCAGAGAGCAGCAAAGAGAGCCAAGGCCCCGGTGATTATCATCGAGGATGAACCCACGGCGACAGCGGGGGGTGCACCCGAGACAACCTTGCCGGACCCGGCAACTTTTCTCCAGAGCAGCCCCCAGCGTAAGTATCTGGTTTGCTTTCCGCTGTGAGGCGCGCATGGATACTCTGTCTTTGCTGATATCTGACTGCTGGTCTGTGTAGGAGCAGAGCAGCCCCACCAGGAGCCAAGGGAGAGTCCTCCGGCAAGGGAGAGCTTTCCGGTAAGGGAGAAGTCTCCGGCAAGGGAGAGTTCTCCGGTAAGGGACAGCACCAGCGGCCCCCCGACGGCGGAGACCACGACTGGAGAACCCGGTACAGGTAATCCTCTTGCTTCGAAACTTCCCTTGGGTTCTTCTTCTTTTGATCTTCTTCTTGTTGAATATTTGCTTGACTCTTCTCCCTTTTCCGGCCGTCAGACCCATCTGCTGCGGAGCAGATGGAGACCGAGGTTGCCGCCGACGAAACAGCCGGTGCTGGCGATCCCGCCGGCGCAGAGGCCACCAAGGCTGCCGCCGCAGCAACTGGCGAGGGGTCTGGCGATCGCACTGACGGCCCTGAGGCCGCAGGAGCGCCGGGCGCTACGTCGACCGCCGACCCGTCCGCCGCTGCCGCAGCGCCAGGCTCCGAAGAGCCCCATCCAGGCGTCTACTTGAAGGCCGGCGAAGGCGTCTTCATCAACCTCCCCTGGGCGTCAAGCTCCAGGGCGCTGGTTGAAGGGGAGAGCTTCGACGGAGAAGTGCTCGCCTCCGCTGGGCTGACGCTGGTTGACGCGCCAAGCAGCAGCAGCAACGAGTCTGAGGAGGAGCGGCTGCTGCGGAAGCTGGTGTCGCTCTACCGCGCGCGGCAAGCCAAGCTGGAATCCCGCGAGGCGCTTGTCGCGAAGGCGGGGGCAGACATCGAGAAGCGCGCGGAGGAGCTCCGGGGTCTCCACCAGGAAGCTCTCCGGTCCCTGGCAGAGGAGCGAGAGCAACTTGCCGAAGCGCAGAAGGTCTTCTTCCTCGAGAAGGCCGAAGTCGAAGAGCAACAGCGGCTTGCCGCTGTGAAGCTATCCGCGGAGGAGGGCGAGCTGGCGCAGCGGAAGGTCAATCTTGACGCCCACGAGGAGGAGCTTGCCGTGCGCGAGGAAAAACTCGGCGGAGCCCTCAAGAAAGCAGAGGATGCTGCCGCCGCCGCCGAGGCCGCCAAGAAGGAGCTGGAGACGAAGGTGGCGCAGCTAGAGGCCGATCTTGCCGAGGAGGGCAAAGAGCTTAGAGCCACCAAGGACTCCAATGCGGATCTTGAGTTGAAGCTGTCCACTTTGACCAAGACGCTGGACGGCGCCAAGGAACAGGAGGCGGCCTTGAAAGAAGAGATCAAGGCCGACAAGGCGCTGCTGGAGAGTGTTGCCACCACCCAGAATGCTTTCAGGGAGACTGTGGAGCACTGGACGGAGAGTCTTGTGAATGCTGCCACAGACATTGACAGGGAGTTGGCGCAGCTGGGGATGGAGGATCTCGGGTATCCCTCCGACGAGAACCTCCAACCCAGCGCCAAGCTCGTCTTGTTCTTCAAAGGCGTGGCGACGGCCCTTCAGCGGCTCCGGGAGAAGATCCCAAAGCAGCTGGCCGACGAGTCGCGCAAGATCTGCGCGGGAGCTCTTCAGAAAGTGTTGGTGAAGGTGGCCTTCCGCAATCCGGGCCTCAACCTCACCAACGTCCTCAAGACCCTGCCGCCGGATGCTGATCTGGAGGCGCTCAAGACCCTTGTCGCACCCATTGTGGACAAGGTGAGTGGGATCAAGAGGATCAAAGGCGATCGCGTAGACTAGGCCGCCCGTTTCTTCTTTTCTTGTCGCTGTCCGCCATGTTATGAAAACAATCTGTTAGAGCCGCGACAAGCTATCTTCGTAATATAACTCTATTCTGGGTAATGATTGCAATGTTATTCCCTTTACTTGATTCCTCCCTTTGTATGTTTTTGCCCTACGCTTTTAGGGAACTTGCCGGTGCAGGCACCTTGGCCGCGAGCGCTGAGTGCGGGACGTCAGCAGCCTGCTGGCGGTGCTGCTACCGACAAGAAACCTTGTCGCAACTAGTCGCAGCTCACTTAAGTTGTTGAGCAGACTCGAAACAAAGTAAGGGCGCAACTAGCTACGAGTTGGTTCCTCCGCGCACAGGTTTTCCATACAAAGTACGGTCGTTCAAGGGAGATAACTTAAAAATTTAAAAAATCTGATTGCTCAAACTTTGGCAACTTAGCTTTTCTGTCATTTGCTTCCCGGTAAGGCGAAACTTTCTTGAACGACGCCTGGTCCATACCATTATCTTCTCCTTTCCCCCCGGCAAACTTGTGGGCGAGGGAACCTTCCTTTCCTTGAGAAAAAAGAAAGAGGAGAATATAAAGATATGGAGCCTTACGGCTCGTTATTGCTTACCGGGGGTAGGTGCTGCACAAAGTGTCAGATAACACATGCAAAAAATAGGAAGCATGAAATTGACAAGATGTGCGGAGCACATGAGCTTTACTTATGCACGGGGTCTGCGCCCGGCTTTGTACAAAGGATTACATGCAACAGCGGCTAGACTTGTACAAAAGGTGGTTGCCGGAACAGGTTCCGGCAACCGCGCCTTACGGGTAAAACTTACAAAGATGCTCAATGTTCCAGGAGTTGCTCACCGGAATGGCATCTTCGGTCTCAAGGCGGACAGCGCCAGGCCTAGTGACTCGTTTCACCCGGTAAGGGCCTTCCCACTTCGGCGTCAACTTGTTGGAATTCTTGGCGGACTGAACACGCCGAAGAACAAGGTCGCCTTCCTCGAGACTTCTGGCATTAACTTTGCGGCTATGGTAGCGGCGCAAAGCTTGCTGGTAGCGAGCAGCTCGTACAGCAGCCTGAAGATGGTCTTCCTCAAGGAGCAGTGCGTCATCTTGTCGCAGCTGCTCTTGCTCAAGCTCATCATAAGCGAGCACTCGAGGTGACCCGTATACGAGTTCCGTGGGGAGAACTGCCTCTGCTCCATAGACTAGAGCGAAAGGTGTCTGTCCAGTGGCTCAATTTGGCGTCGTTCTGATCGACCAAAGAACCACCGGCAGCTCCTCGATCCAGTTTCTTCCGCACTTGTGCAGCCTGTCGAAAGTTCTGGTCTTGAGCCCATGCAGCACTTCAGCATTTGCCCTCTCCGCTTGACCGTTGCTTCTCAGGTGAGCAACAGAAGCGAAGCAGACCTTGGCGCCAAGATCTTGGACGTACTGCATGAAGGTGCGGCTCGTGAATTGCGTACCGTTGTCGGTGATTATCCTGTTAGGGATCCCGAAGCGGCAAACAATCTACCTGAAGAACTTGACTGCTGACTGTGCTGTCACCTTCCTCACTGGTTCCACTTCCGGCCACTTTGTGAACTTGTCGATTGCAACGTACAAGTACTCAAAGCCCCCGACTGCTTGGGGAAAGGGGCCGAGGATGTCGAGCCCCCAGACCGAAAATGGCCAGGATAAAGGGATCGTCTGGAGAGCTTGAGCTGGTTGGTGTATCTGCTTGGAATGGAACTGGCACGCTTCACACTTGGTTACTTGTGCAGTTGCATCCTGGAGGGCTGTCGGCCAAAAGAAACCTTGCCGGAACGCTTTGCCGACAAGTGCTCTTGCGCCAATGTGGTGACCACATATGCCTCCATGTATCTCTGCCAACAGCTTTTGTCCGTCTTCCCGGTGAATACACTTCAATTTCACACCGTTGAGTCTTCTTCTGTACAATGTCTTGTCGACAAACTGGTACATACTTGACTGCCGGGCTACTCTTTCCGCTTCTTCTTGCTCTTCGGGAAGTTCTCCTGTCTGCAGGAAACGGACAATCTGCTGCGCCCATGCTGGAGCTTGTGGCTCGACAACAAGGACTAAAGGCAAATCTGCTGCTGCGGGAACATCCGCTTCTACGGCGAGAACCTGCGGCTCTGCCAGAGCTTGACGCTCCCCGGCAAGCTTGCCGGAGCAAAACTTGTCAGGAGCTTCTGCTTCAACGGAACAAACCCTAGGGCTTGCCGGAGCAGACTGCTCCTCAGCGCCTTTGGTGTTGATCTTAGGGACCTTCTTGGCGGCGGCTTCGGGAAGCTCTGCCGGAAAATAGTCACCAGAAATCAACTTCCTCTTCTTGCTCTGTCCAGTTGATGGCGTTACGGACGGTTGAGTCAGCTTGAGCACAAAGATCCCTGGTTCCACAGGTAACTTAAGTGCGGCGCACTTTGATAGGCCATCAGCAATAGCGTTCTGAGCTCTTGGAACATGCTCCATCTGTAGGCCGTCAAAGTGCTCTTCTAGCTTTCTCACTTCGTCGACGTAGGCTTCCATCAACGGACTTTGATAGCTCTTGTTCACTTGGCGGACGACAAGCTGCGAGTCACCCCTGACAATGAGCTTCTTGATCCCAAGGTCTGCCGCGATCTTGAGGCCGGCAAGCAAGCCTTCATATTCTGCAGTATTGTTAGTTGCTTGCTCCTTGGGAAAGTGCATCTGGACTACGTACTTGAGGTGCTCTCCGGTGGGTGCGACAAGCAGCACGCCAGCGCCGGTGCCTTGCAGTGAAAAGGCACCATCAAAGTACATCAGCCACTCTTTGCTTGCTTCCTTGACGGGTATGCTCGTTTCTGGAATTTCTTCATCTGGTGTTGGCGTCCATTCTGCTATGAATTCTGCCAATGCTCTGCAATCTGGTCAATGCGCGGCAAAGGAAATGGGTCTTTGGGACAAGCTTTGTTAACATCGGTAAAATCGATACAAAGTCTCCATTTCCCGTTCGCCTTGCGCACGACTACAAGATTGGCCAACCACGTAGGATGGAGCACTCCTCTGACAAGGCCTGCTGCTTCCAACTTCTTGATCTCTTCTGCAATGAACTCTTGGCGCTCCACTGCTTGCTTCCTGACCTTCTGCTTGACGGGCCGCGGGCAAACGGCAAGGTGGTGCTCAATTACTTTCCTGGGAACACCGGGGATGTCAGACGGTTGCCACGCAAACACGTCGACATTCGCCCGCAGGAAAGCAATGAGCGCGCTTTCCTATTCAGGGTCGAGAGTGGCACTGATGGTGAAGGTACCACCAGTGCCGTCCTCCTTGGCGGACACCTTCTTGGTCTCTGGCGGAGCTGCCATTGTCTTCTTACACTTGCCGGTGGAGCTCGATGGTGCGTCCTCGACGGCAGAGCAGCACTCCGAAGAGGTGCGTTTGCCGGAGTGGGCATCAGAACTCTTGCCGGACTTGGTCTTCTTCTTCCCCCCGGGAGCTTCAACGGCAAGTGACTTGCGGTCTGTTGCGGCTGCCGCTTCCCGGTAGATGTTGTCGGCGCAGATAAGAGCATCCTTCCTGTCGCCGGGGACAGAGATGACGCTTATCGGGCCTGGCATCTTCCGCATGTTGTATGCGTAGTGAGAGGCTGCCATGAACTTGGCGAGTGCTGGACGGCCAAGTATCCCATTGTAAGGCAATGGAATATCGGCAATGTCAAAAGTGACCCTCTCAGTCCTGAAGTTCAGCTCGCTGCCAAATGTTACTGGCAACGTGACCTTCCCCTTTGGCTTGCTCCTTCCCGGGTTGATTCCTTGGAATGCGCCGGTCTCTTCAAGCTCGCTGTCAGGGATCTGGAGTTTCTGGAGTACAGCGGAGGAGATCAGGTTCAAGCCGGCCCCGCCGTCAACTAGCATCTTAGTGACCTTGAGGTTGCGGATAGTTGGTGAAACCAACATCGGCAAGCACCCGACCGCAGTTGTGCGATCAGGGTGGTCCTCAATATCAAAGATGATAGGCATGCTGGACCATTTCAGAAGCTTGCGTGAGTCGACCGGTGGTTCCGTTGCATTGACTTCCCGCACCCACTGCTTGAGTTGGCGGTGCGAAGTATGCAGAGAAGCACCGCCGTCAACGCACAAGACCTCTATGGCTTTCTGGAACTCCTGCTCACTGGTCTCAACATCATCCATGTCTTCGTCGGCGTCGTCGTCTTCATCCTTGTCGCGGCCGCGGGGAGGTCTGTCTCCTTGCCGCGGCGTCCTCCCCGACCGGCGCGCTTCTTGCCAGATTCTCCAGTGCCTCCTTGGGCCCTCTCCTTGTCTCGTCGCTCGTACTCAGCCTTTTGTTGCTGGACAAGCTGCTCGACCTTCTTGCAGCTCTAGAGGTCACGGCCCTTGGTGCGGTGGATCTTGCAGTACTGCTTGTCGGTGCCGTCCTGCTTGCCGGCGACCGCCACAGCCTGGCAGTTGGTGCATGCGGCAATCTCCTTGCCGGAGCTACCAACTTTGGCTTTCTTGGCGCCACCTTCATTGCCGGACTGCTCAACGACTAGCACATCCTTGCCTTTCTTCTTCCTGTTCCGCCGCCGGTTTTTCTTTGCCGGGGCAGCATCCTTGCTGTCAGATCCTCCTGCTCCTGCATTCTCTCCGGGGAGTTTCCTCCCTTCTTCAGCACGTGCACACTTGTCGGCCAGGGCATATAGCTCACTGACGTCTCTGATCTTGCACATCGCCATCTCCTCCCGCATCCTACGGTTACGCACGTTCTGATGGAACGCGCTGATGACCGCGGCAGGGTGGACATCTGGGATGTTGTGCTGTACACGGCTGAATCTCTGAATGTACTTGCGCAGGGGCTCTCCTTCCTTCTGGGCGAGTAGATGAAGGTCACTCTCTTGGCCATGAGGTTTGTGGCCGCCTGTAAAGGCGCCGACAAACTGATGGCATAGGTCTGCCCAGGAAGATATGGAGCTGTCCGGCAAGTGCATGAGCCAGGACCTGACGTTGGGCTTGAGCACCAGCGGGAAGTAGTTGGCAAGGATCTTGTCGTCCCGTCCCCCGGCAGCCTGCACCGCGATGGTGTAGATGCTGAGGAACTCCGACGGATGTGACTTGCCGTCGTACTTCTCTGGTACATCTGGCTTGAAATTCTTTGTGCTGGGCCACTGGACTTGCCGCAGCTCACGAGTAAACGCAGGACAACCTACCGCGTACGGCAAGCCGCCTGGTTCCCCTGGCGCATGCATGTCGACAGAGGGCCCAGCGCGCTGGTCTGATTGACGTCGCGCTTCTCTTCGGCGCTCGATACGAGTACGAGCGTCTTCTTGCTGTCGTTCGTGAAGAACTTGGTGCTGATCGCGACGAGCTCGTGGATCCGATGACGCGGTGGAGTCGCTGTCGAGGTGGATCCGGCGAGTCGGCGATCTTGGCCTTCGGGGCGGAGAGTGCACAGTGGTTGCACCCCCACCGGTCTTGTCGCCACCGGCTCGTGCCTGGCTGACTTGCCGCGGCTGCGACGTGCTCGGTTGCCGTTGAGTGACGCCGTTGGCGAAGCCGATGAGACTCTGAATGGTGGCCCTCCAGTCGTCGATCTTGTCTGCCGTTGGAGGGTAGTCTAGGAGCAGTTGAGCTCGCGCCAAAGCTTCTGCTGCAGTGGCGGGTGGCGCTGGCGAACGGTGCGAGGAGTGGGACCCCTACCTGGCGCGCCAAAGATGTCGGGGGACTAATCCACGAACACCTATGGGACCGGCGGACTGAGTCCCTTTCGGTTCGGCGGGGGCGGAGGTCATGCAAAGAGCGGATCGAGGCGAAGCACACGAGCAGTTTACCCAGGTTCGGGCCGCATGGATGCGTAAAACCCTACTCCTGCTTTGTGGTTTGTATTGAGTTCTTGCTCGGGAGTGCCGAGTGCTATAGTACACACCAGCAGCTAATGAGACCGAGCGTGAGTGTTCTGTTTCCCCCCCCACCCCCTCTCTACGTTGCGCATGGGCCTCCTTTTATATGCTCAAGGGATCACCGACAGGTGGCAATGTAGACAAGGGTAAAAATGGAAAGGTGCTGCGGTTGGTACAGCTACCTGCTACAGTGTATCATACCTAACCCTGACGGCAGGGGACAAGGGCATTAAATGCCCGTCTGTGTCGCCTAAATAGTGCAAAAAGGGACCGTCAGGGGCGCCACTGCTCGCCATGATGGCAATCTTGTCAGCGCCGCTTGCCACCGTGCACCGCTGGTTGCACAGCCTCCCGCCACGTACGCCTGGAAGGGTCCCAGAGCGACACGTTGGTGGATGTGCTGGAGCACGGACACAGAGTGGTGGCTTGCCGCGTCAAGCGCCTTGCCGCGGTTGTTGTCTTGCCGCGTCCGGGAGCTTGTCGCTCACCGGGCCTTGCCGGGACGTGTGGCGCGTCGCGGCAAGTTCCTTGAGATGCCTTGGTTGGCCTTCCCGGCAAGCTCCTCTTGCCGGGGTCTTGAGGTGCCTTGGTTGGCCTTCCCGGCAAGCTCCTCTCGCCGGGGTCTTGACTTGGATACTTTGTTCTTGAATGGCTCCAAAGGAACCACGGAGGACCTTGGCGGTCACCCGACAAGCCTTGCCGCGGGATGCTGCGACTGCCCGTGCACAAGTTCGGGATACTAGGGTACCCCTACTCTAGTACACCGACAGTAGTGATTGTAACAGTAGCAGCAGGAAAGTAGATAAGCGTAAACCAGTATATGGAAAACTCGTAGGCACCGGATCAGTGATGGATAATTATGCCGGATGCGGTTCATCATGTAACAGTCATAACATAGGGTGACACAGAACTAGCTCCAATTCATCAATGTAATGTAGGCATGTATTCCGTATATAGTGATACGTGCTTATGGAAAAGAACTTGCATGACATCTTTTGTCCTACCCTCCCGTGGCAGCGGGGTCCTATTGGAAACTAAGGGATATTAAGGCCTCCTTTTAATAGAGAACCGGAACAAAGCATTAGCACATAGTGAATACATGAACTCCTCAAACTATGGTCATCACCAGGAGTGGTCCCGATTATTGTCACTTCGGGGTTGCCGGATCATAACACATAGTAGGTGACTATAGACTTGCAAGATAGGATCAATAACTCACATATATTCATGAAAACATAATAGGTTCAGATCTGAAATCATGGCACTCGGGCCCTAGTGACAAGCATTAAGCATAGCAAAGTCATAACAACATCAATCTCAGAACATAATGGATACTAGGGATCAAACCCTAACAAAACTAACTCGATTACATGATAAATCTCATCCAACCCATCACCGTCCAGCAAGCCTATGATGGAATTACTCACGCACGGCGGTGAGCATCATCAAATTGGTGATGGAGGATGGTTGATGATGACGACGTCGACGAATCCCCCTCTCCGGAGCCCCGAACAGACTCCATGTCAGCCCTCCCGAGAGGTTTTAGGGCTTGGCGGCGGCTCCATATCGTAAAACGCGGTGATTTCTTCTCTCTGATTTTTTTCTCTCCGAAAGCAAATATATAGAGTTGGAGTTGGTGTCAGAGGGCATCCAGGAGGCCCACGAGGTAGGGGGGCGCCCCCCACCCTCGTGAGAAGGGTGTGGGCCCCCTGGTCTTCATCTTTGGCGAGGATTTTTTATTATTTTTTCTAAGATGTTCCGTGGAGTTTCAGGTCATTCCGAGAATATTTGTTTTCTGCACATACAACAACACCATGGCAATTCTGCTGAAAACAGCGTCAGTCCGGGCTAGTTCCATTCAAATCATACAAGTTAGAGTCCAAAACAAGGGCAAAAGTGTTTGGAAAAGTAGATACGACGGAGACGTATCAGTGCCAACCAATCAGTGACTGACTGAACCTTGGTAGGGTCTACTTCTATACCTTCTCCCGATATAACATGTCCAAGGAATCCAAATTCCTTCAACCAAAACTCGCATTTGCTGAACTTGGCATATAGATGATGTTCCCTGAGCTTCTCGAGAAATAAACGCAAATGCTCCTTGTGCTCCTCTTCATTCTTCGAGTATACCAAAATATCGTCAATGAACACCATAACAAACTATTCCAAGAATTCCATGAACACTTTATTCATCATACTCATGAAATAGGTGGGGCATTAGTCAATCCAAATGACATGACTGTGTACTCATACAGCCCGTACCTTGTGGTAAAAGCTGTCTTAGGTATATCCTGTTCTCGGATCTTCAGCTGGTGGTATCCTGATCGCAGATCAATCTTGGAAAATACTTTAGCTCCTTGCAGCTGGTCAAACAAATCGTTGATCATCGGTAGTGGGTACTTGTTCATGATTGTTACTTCATTCAATGCACGATAATCAACAACCATTCTAAAAGATCCATCCTTCTTCTCAACCAAGAGCACTGGGGCTCCCCATGGTGACGAACTTCGTCGAATGTAACCTTTCTCCAATAACTCCTTAATCTGCTTTTTAATTTCCTCCCAATCATTTGCGGGCATCTAGTATGGCATCTTTGATATTGGTCCGGTGCCTGGCAACAGCTCTGTCAAAAACTCAATGTATCGATCCGGCGGCCTATGGAAATACATCCGGGTAATCCTTCACTACATGCACTTCCTCCTGAACAACTCCCGAGAGGGAATTCACCTGGGTTCTCCTTGGCGCATGCCTGGATACATACTTAATCTTTTTTCCCTTAGGGGTGGTGAGAAGTATCGATTTACTAGCACAACCAATGTTTCCTCCATACTTCGATAGCCAATCCATGCCTAGTATTATATCCAATCCTCGTGACTCCAAAATTATTAGGTCTGAGGGGAAAACATGGCTACCAATGGTTAAAGGTAACCGGTCACACCATCGGTTGGCCATATACTCTGCTCCTGGCGAGCTTACTAACATAGGTGACCTAAGAGCTAGGGTTTGCAATTTAAAGTTATCCACAAATCCCCTTGATATGTATGAATGCGATGCACCAGTATCGAAAAGAACAAGAGCGGTAAACGACTTAACCAAAAACTTACCAATCACTGCGCCAGGCTGATCTTCAACCTCCTCCACGTTGATGTGGTTCACCTGACCTCTGGTGAAGGGATTGGGATTATTTCTAGAGCTTCCATTGCCATTCTTCAACTAAGAACAATCATTGGTGTCGTGGAATTGTGACGACAGATGTCGTAGCAAAAGGACTTAGTCGTAGGGCCATCGCAACTAGGAAGCTTAAAGAGGTTAATCAGGACAAAGGACACGAGAGTTTTATACTGGTTCGGCCCCTTACGGTGAAGGTAAGGCCTAGTCCAGTTGATGTTGTATTGCTATGTTTCGATGATCAAGGAGCGAATCTGCTAGCTTCGCTATCGATCTCTTGTTTCTTGTCCTAAGCCGCCGCCGGGTCGTCCCCTTATATACACGGGTTGACGCCTGGCGGCCTACAGAGTCCTGGCCGGCTCATAAAACATGTCTGGCTCGGTGAATTCTTTTATATGCCTTTCTTTACAAGTCTTTGTCTACATATGGCGGTTCACAATATTGGGCCTTAAGCCACCTCTGGGCTTAGGGTTTCTATAAGTCTTAATAAACTATCACCTTGAACATTTACTAGGATTCTTCTTGTAACCCGCCATTGGGGTTGACCCGGCCCCTCCTGGGAGGGTCATACCTGGTAGCTATATCCCCAACATTAGGCCCCAGGTTGGCTTGAACTTTGTTCTTTGTCAATCTTCAACACTTAGACGAAATCCATCTTCCTCTCTCTGTAAAAACTCTGTAACCCGCCATGAAATCATCTTCTGAAAACACGAAAGCCTGCTATGACATCATCTTCAACGGATCTTTATCTTTTAATGTCTTCCGAGAATCGAGGCGTCTGTTTAGCTGGATAATCATTGTTTTGGTCTTCCTTAATTTTCGCGCCTGCCTGTTCACCTATCCCCTCATAAATAGGCTTGGCCGGTCTTTCCCCTTTCTTCTTCTTCCTCCCATCTTGTCGCTACCTCTCTGCCTCTCGAGCTCTGCCATCGCCACAGTGCCCGCCGTCGCTTCTCAACGTCGGCTGCTGCATCACCCTGAGCTCGTCCCGAGAACTGCGGCGACCCTTCGCAGAAGCTCTGCATTCGTAAGTTCCTACCTTTCCACGCCTTTAGATCTGTTTAGGGTTACGAGTTCTGATATGTCTCCAACGTATCTATAATTTTTGATTCTTCCATGCTATTATATTATCAACCTTGGATGTTTTATATGCATTTATATGCTATTTTATATGATTTTTTGGACTAACCTATTAACCCAGAGCCCAGTGCCAGTTTTTGTTTTTTCCTTGTTTTAGAGTATCGCAGAAAAGGAATATCAAACGGAGTCCAATTGACCTGAAACTTCACGGAACTTATTTTTGGAAAGAAAGCAATACCGGAGACTTGGAGTGCACGTCAGGGGATCAACGAGGAAGCCATGAGGCAGTGGGGTGCGCCCACCCCTTGGGCGCGCCCTCCCCCCTAGTGGGCCCCTCGTGGCTCCCCTGATGTATTTCTTTCGCATATATATATCCATATACCCTAAAACGATCGGGGAGCACAATAGATCGGGAGTTCCGCCGCCAGAAGCCTCCGTAGCCACCGAAAGCCAATCTAGACCCATTCTGGCACCCTGCCGGAGGGGGAAACCCCTCTCCGGTGGCCATCTTCATCATCCCGGTGCTCTCCATGACGAGGAGGGAGTAGTTCTCCCTAGGGGCTGAGGGTATGTACCAGTAGCTATGTGTTTGATCTCTCTCTCTCTCTCTCTCTCGTGTTCTTGAGGTGGTACGATCTTGATGTATCGCGAGCTTTGCTATTATAGTTGGATCTTATGATGTTTTTCCCCCTCTACTCTCTTATAATGGATTGAGTTTTCCCTTTGAAGTTATCTTATCGGATTGAGCCTTTAAGGATTGAGAACACTTGATGTATGTCTTGCGTGGGATACCCGTGGTGATAATGGGGTATTCTATCGATCCACTTGATGTATGTTTTGGTGATCAACTCGCGGGTTCCGCCCATGAACCTATGCATAGGGGTTGGCACACGTTTTCGTCTTGACTCTCCAGTAGAATCTTTGGGGCACTCTTTGAAGTACTTTTGTGTTGGTTGAATAGATGAATCTGAGATTGTGTGATGCATATCATATAATCATACCCACGGATACTTGAGGTGACATTGGAGTATCTAGGTGACATTAGGGTTTTGGTTGATTTGTGTCTTAAGGTGTTATTCTAGTACGAACTCTAGGGCTGTTTGTGACACTTATAGGAATAGCCCAACGGATTGATTGGAAAGAATAACTTTGAGGTGGTTTCGTACCCTACCATAATCTCTTCGTTTGTTCTCCGCTATTAGTGACTTTGTAGTGACTCTTTGTTGCATGTCGAGGGATAGTTATGTGATCCAATTATGTTATTATTGTTGAGGGAACTTGCACTAGCGAAAATATGAACCCTAGGCCTTGTTTCAATGCATTGCAATACCGTTTACGCTCACTTTTATCATTAGTTACCTTGCTGTTTTTATATTTTCAGATTACAAAAACTATCATCTACCATCTATATACCACTTGTATCACCATCTCTTCGCCGAACTAGTGCACCTATACAATTTACCATTGTATTGGGTGTGTTGGGGACACAAGAGACTCTTTGTTATTTGGTTGCAGGGTTGCTTGAGAGAGACCATCTTCATCCTACGCCTCCTACAGATTGATAAACCTTAGGTCATCCACTTGAGGGAAATTTGCTACTGTCCTACAAACCTCTGCACTTGGAGGCCCAACAACGTCTACAAGAAGAAGGTTTTGTAGTAGACATCAAGCTATTTTCTGGCGCCATTGCCGGGGAGGTGAGTGCTTGAAGGTATATCTTTAAATCTTGCAATCGAGTCTTTTAGTTTCTTGTTTTATCACTACTTTAGTTTATAAAAGAAAATTACAAAAAAAATGGAATTAAGTTTGCCTCATACGCTTCATCTTTTTAATATCTTTCATGAGTATGATGGAAAGGAAAATTGTGCCGAAGTGTTAGAAGAAGAATTCATTAAAATGTTTGGCACTAAATCTTTGAATAATGAGCATGATTGCAATGTTTTTAGTATGAATTCCTTGAATATCCATGATGCTAATGATATGCAAAGCCACAAGCTTAGGGAAGCTATGTTTGATGAAGATGATATTTTTTGTCCCCCAAGTTTTGATGAGCAAATTTATTTTTATGAAAGCATGCCTCCTATTTATGATGATTATATTGATCAAAGTGAATTTGGAGAGGTCATGACTTTATTTAGTAATGATTCCACTAGTTCGGAAGAGGTTTCAATTGATTATGGGAACAAAGTTGCTACCTATGATGATTATTGTGATCACTTGTATGCTATTAAAAATAATGATAACCATGAAACTTGTTATCATGATTTTAGTTTTCAATTGGATTGTGCCTCACATGATAATTATTTTGTTGAGTTTGCTCCCACTACTATTCCGAATGAGAAGAATTTTGCTTGTGTGGAGAGTAGTAAATTTTCTACGTTTGTAGATCATGAAAAGAATGCTTTATGTGATGGTTATATTTTTGAATTCATTCATGATGCTACTGAAAATTATTATGAGGGAGGAACATATGCTTGTAGGAATTGCAATAATATCAAGTTTCTTCTCTATGTGCTTAAAGTTTTGAAGTTATGCTTGTTGTGCCTTCCTATGCTAGTTGATTATTCTTCCCATAAG